>NC_057810.1:475880806-476180806 GCF_018294505.1 Triticum aestivum | reverse complement strand
CTCAGACCGACCATTCTGTTTTTGCCTGACCGTTTGTCCACCCTCTCTACACTTTGCTCTGACCCCCTCGCACGCGTCCGAGAATTCCCCGAACCCGACCTGCTCAATCATCACCGTTGGATCCGGATCATCCCCTAACGTCTATAAAACATCTCCGCTTTCTCTTTTGACTCCCTAACCCATATATCTCGGGCCGTCCGATTACGATCAGAGGGACCGGATAGCCCTATGCTAAACCACCTGCTATATATATATATATATATATATATATGCAGATGGAACCCTAGCCCTATCCCATCCATCCATCAAATCCTCCCCACCGCCGCTCCTCTCTTCCTTGGGATCGCTCCCGATCCAAAATCCACCAACCAGAGCTAGCGCCCGATCCAGATTCTCTCTCGCCCTCAAACCACGTCCCTTGTTCTCTGTGCCGCTCCATTCCTAGCCTCCCACGCGCAGCCGCATACCCGACCTCGAGCTCTCCCGTAGCCAGTCGGCGCTTGATCCAGGTTGGATCGAGGCCACAGCCTTGCTCGCTTTGTCTCCTCCGCCCAAGCCACCGCACGGGGGATGCCCGAGCGCTCCTCCTTCTCGCGACCCGCGCCGCCCCGGTGAGCGTGCTAGCCGGTGACCTCGATCCCAGGACCGGCCTCGCCTCCCTTCTCCTCCGTCCCCTCCTTCCCTTCGCTTTCTCTCTCTCTCCCTCTCATCTCCCTGCTGCCTCTCTCTCGCAGGGACTAGCAGGAGCGCCATGGCCGCCCGATGCTCAAGCCACCACCGGGAACCGCCCCTCCGCCGTCGCGTTGCTCCACCCTCGCCGTCGTCCCGCTGCACTCGGATCCGCCGCTGCGCCCTGCCGGCCTGCTTCCTCCTCTGCACCGCGCCTGGCCCCCTACCTCTTGTATGTATCCCCATCTATTATGTAATGTTGATGTAATGATATCCACCTTGCAAAAGCGTTTCAATATGCGGTTCTATCCTTGGTGGGACCTTCGAGTCTCTTTAGGATAGTATCGCATATTGGGCGTGATAAGTTGGTATCAGAGCCTCGACCGACCATAGGAGCCCCCTTGATTGTTGGCCATTGTTGAGTCTAGAAGAAAACTATTTTGAGTCTTAGGATTATATATACCGGAGAGTAGGAATTCTTTTTACTCCTCATCCCCTTCGTCGCTCTGGTGAGGTCTCCTGACGTAGATGTTTTGTCTTTCCTCTCCTCAAATTTCACTAAAAAAAATTTAGGATCACGCAGGTATCTTGGAATCGTTCCGATGGTTTTGTGACGAGAACATTGTTCTTGGTGCCTCCTGTCTATTATGTGGCATTGACCCGGGGAGTTGAGCTCCGAGGTGTTATCGTCACAATTTTATCGTTGCAGTTCTGAAATACCTGAGTTTTGCCGACATCGAAAATCTCTTTTATGCAGTTGTTGGTGAGATAACCTCGACGTCACCCAGTACCGGGGAGTTCGGGAGTATTGCCATAGCTCGTACAACGGATGCTTTTCGAAGGTTGAGGTACACGATTTCCGAAGGTTTCTTGGTTATGTGTTGACGGATGGATACAGCTTGGATGTAGGTATTGTTAGTTTGGGTGAGATATATTGCTTCCCCTGTATCCCCAACACCAGATTGCATAACCAGAAAGTTTCGGGAGTTTATAGGTGGGAATTCAAGTAGCTCATAGATTATCTTTCCGACAGATGCCTGATATGGGATTGGGTAAATCTCTATCATATGTATTTGTTCCGGCTTATTCTGCAAGCCAAATCCTTTGTTTGTTTTAGTTGTGGTATTCGAGTTGCTTCTAAGTCAAGTGTTGATTCCATACCTTTCAAGCGGTGTTCTCATATTTCTATGGGAGTACTAATCCTTTTGATCATTGAGGTTCTCATGTCAACTCTTTTCCAACCGGTGTGCTTCTCTTCATGTGGATCCGATCATTTTCAACATCCACAAGATCAACTCTAAGTTTTCTCACCGGTGTTTGTTTTATCCATCCCAAGTTGTCTTTGTTTTTCCCGCCCTCCCACCCTTTTCTTCAAGGACTCGGATTTCTTAATCAAGTATCCTTTTATTGATGGGAAGTCTCTCCATTCTTTTCCGTCAATGCTCTTCTCCGGTGATTCTCAGGAAGACACTAAAGGAAGCTTCAAGTTTATCATTCTTCGTTCTCTTTTTCTTCTCTGGTGGTTTCAATTCAAGCCTTGTCGATCATATCCTTTCCTTGTTTCAAATATTTTTCTCATGCCGGTGTATCTCTTGATCATTCACCTCTCGCTTACCATTTGTTCCGGTGTGCTGAAGATACCTCAAAAGTTTCGTGTTATCATTCCTACGCTGTTCAAGATATCTCGAGGTTGTTATCTCATTCAAGTCATTTAATTCAACCGGTGCAATTTCCCTTTCAAGTAATTTTTCGAAGGTGTATCTTTTGAGTGGGCCCTAACCCATAGGTCTTTCCCAGGATCTTACCTGACTCTTCTAATTCTCCCGGAGTTATTCTCAAATTCCTTTTTAAGTGTGACGTAAGAATGAATTTTCATCAGTCGCATGCCTTCTCCAAGGTCGTTTTCAAATTCTTTTCATATTTGGCTCAACCTTTCCTCTTTTAATTCTCCCGGAGTATCTCAACAATTCATGGTGGTTCTCATCATCATTCTCAACATCTGAAGACCAAAGAAGAGTTTTCCCTCTAATTCTTGGTCCATTCTCTTGAAGATTCATGGTTCTAGCTTCATGCCATCCTCATAATTGTTTTCGAGTGTGGGAATTCTTTTCACCCATCCGAAGCATTTCATGAGTTGTTTCCATTTCTTTCCTCCGAAGGCCATCATGTCATAATTATTCATTCTAGCTTTTAGTTCTCGTTCTCCAAATCTTACCGGTGCATCGTTCAAATATCCTCTAGCCAGTTCATGATCTCTTCGTTCACTTGTATCTAAATTCCCCTCAAGTATCTTCATTCGTTTTCCAATTCTTCCCGGTGAATTGTGCCTTTGCTAATCTCATTTTCAATTCTTACGGTGGTTCGTTCAAGAGTTCTCTTCCTTCGTTATCATATCAATTCATTCGTTCTTTTTAATCCCACTGGTGGTCCCATCAACACCTTCTCAAGCTTGCGCTATATCTCTTTTAATCCTTTCAACGGGAATAAGTAGTATGCCAAATCTGTTGCTTGTCATCAATTTAAATTGGCGAAGGATACGCATAACATAATTCTTATTCTTGTTTCATCCAAGTGATTAATTCCTTCTTCTGGAGTTTGTTCATGAGGAATAAATTCTCGATTCTAAGATGTTCATCTTTTCCTTCTGGAGTTCCAAGTTCTCTCGGTTATATCATCGCGAAGCTCCATCTAAATCATTGCAAGGCTTCACCTTGTGTTTTCAACTTGTCTTTCTTTCTATCATCCTTTTATTACCGGAGTTCTTCATGGAGGCTCTACATGGTGGTTCACCAAGGATTCCTTTCATTCTTCAATTGTTCTTCAAGTTTTTCTCTCGAAGTTATGATCCGCCAAGCTATACTCTAAAATAAACATGGTGCTCAACACATGTTTTGTTTTGGGGAGTTCAAGTATTCTTCATCTTGCATTTCGGAGTGCAATTCTTTCTACCTTAGCTTTTGAGGTGGTGTTATGTCATTCTTGATAATTTTCCTTCTTGTTTCATGATTCACAAGTTGTCGGGAATGAGATATTGTGAAACCATCATTTTCTCTTCGATCATGAATTGTTTCAACCCATATTAATCTCTTCGTTGGAGTTATCTTGTGTCATATTTCACCTAAAGCCTTCCCTAAGGAATGTTGCTATTGTGGTGCTTATCAATGATCCAAGTTTTCTCCTATCCTCTCGGGAAAGCAGTTTTCATCTCTTCGTTGATCTCAAACAAGCAATTGTTTTCGTTAGTGGCAAAATTTCACCTCAAGTTTTGAGATGTCTACATAAGCCCACAAGGATCATATCCTTTCGTTGTTGGTTTTCCAATGACTCCATTATAACCTTCTCGGAAGGATGCTTTCCAAGCTCATTTGTGGCAAAAGTTGGCATTTTCTACTCCATTCTGTTATTCCAATGATTTATCTTCTATTCTTTCCCCCGGAGACATTGTGATGTTGCTCTTTTCACTCATCATCTTGTTTTGTCAAGATCATGTTCTTCTCCTTGCTTCTCCGTTTAGCCGGAGTGTCATGTTTTCATTTGAGTTCTCTCATCTTATCTAGTTTTGCCTCCTTCCTCAACCGGAGAGCTGCCTGAAATCCTTCTTACCCCTTGTGCCATTCTTTCAATAGTTTCGGAGGTAGTGTGTTGTTAATCTCATCAAGTATCCTCTCATCTTGTTAAGTTCATGTTCAATTCCTTCCATCTACAGTCAGAGTGCTGTCCAAATTATATCATTATTATTCATTCTTATCTCATTTCAACCAGAGTGGTTTTAAATTCCTTTTTGTCCATTAAACTCTTGATTCATGTCTTTGCAACCTTCAAGTTCTCGTGATGTTCCTTGTTTCTCTTTTCTATCGGAGTGCTACCAATTTCGTTCAACTCTGTTGTGTTCTTCTTTCAACTTTTCAACCTCTCAAGGTTCGTGGTTTCACTCATTCGTCAAAGAAGCAACTTAGTTTACCTCTTATCTTCCTCTTCCTTTTCTCTCCGATGCCATCCTAGATCTCGGGACGAGATCCTCTCGTAGTGGTGGAGTGTTGTAACGCCCCGGATACAACTTTCCATATTCGTAACCCCAACTCTTGCCTTTTCCGGAGATGCGATATTTTATTTCCTCCGTGGTTGGGTTTTGTCTGTTGTTTTGCATTTTATTCTTGTCATGCATCTCGTCTCATGTCATCATTCGCATTGCATCGACATTGTTTTCTTAAAACGTGCATCCGTTGTTAGTTGCCGCTTCTTCCTCGTCTCTGCTGACCTTTCTCAGACCGACCATTCTGTTTTTGCTTGCCCGTTTGTCCACCCTCTCTACACTTTGCTCTGATCCCCTCACGCGCGTCCGAGACTTCCCCGAACCCGACCTGCTCAATCATCACCGTTGGATCCGGATCATCCCCTAACGTCTATAAAACATCTCCGCTTTCTCTTTTGACTCCCTAACCCATATATCTCGGGCCGTCCAATTACGATCAGAGGGACCGGATAGCCCTATGCTAAACCACCTGCTATATATATATATATGCAGATGAAACCCTAGCCCTGTCCCATCCATCCATCAAATCCTCCCCGCAGCCGCTCCTCTCTTCCTTGGGATCGCTCCCGATCCAAAATCCACCAACCAGAGCTAGCGCCCGATCCAGATCCTCTCTCGCCCTCCAACCACGTCCCTTGTTCTCCGCGCCACTCCATTCCTAGCCTCCCACGCGCAGCCGCATACCCGACCTCGAGCTCTCCCGTAGCCAGTCGGCGCTTGATCCAGGTTGGATCGAGGCCACGGCCTTGCTCGCTTTGTCTCCTCCGCCCAAGCCACCGCACGGGAGATGCCCGAGCGCTCCTCCTCCTTGCGACCCGCGCTGCCCCGGCGAGCGTGCTAGCCGGCGACCTCGATCCCAGGACCGGCCTCGCCTCCCTTCTCCTCCATCCCCTCCTTCCCTTCACTTTCTCTCTCTCTCCCTCTCATCTCCCTGCCGCCTCTCTCTCACAGGGACTAGCAGGAGCGCCATGGCCGCCCGATGCTCAAGCCACCACCGGGAACCGCCCCTCCGTCGTCGCGTTGCTCCGCCCTCGCCGTCGTCCCGCTGCACTCGGATCCGCCGCCGCGCCCTGCCGGCCTGCTTCCTCCTCTGCACCGCGCCTGGCCCCCTGCCTCTTGTATGTATCCCCATCTATTATGTAATGTTGATGTAATGATATCCACCTTGCAAAAGCGTTTCAATATGCGGTTCTATCCTTGGTGGGACCTTCGAGTCTCTTTAGGATAGTATCGCATATTGGGCGTGACAGAGGGCTCTCCCCAGGCATTCGAAACCACCTCATTGAATCCAGGGAGGGAGGCCCAGAAGTTTTCAAATTTGAAGGACCTCGGCCTACGCGGCCCAACCACGTCAGCGAGCAATAGGGGATAGTGATCGGAGAGCGAAGAGGAGAGAGCGTGCAGGATGTGATTGTCAAAATGGACATCCCATTCGGCATTGCAAAAGAATGAATCCAGCTTGCATAGTGTTGGGTTCTGCCGTTCGTTGCTCCAAGTGAAGCGCCGGTTTTGAAGGTGAATCTCTTTTAGCTCACAAGAGAGAAGAGCAGCCCTAAATCGGTTGATGCGGCTAACGTTAACATTTCTCTTATTCTTATCACGGGCCCGGTAAATCTAGTTGAAATCTCCAAGCGCGAGCCAGAGTACCCCTGGAGGGGGATTTAAGGCCATCGGGTCAGTGAAAAAACCATCCTTGAGGAAGGAAGCAGTGGGACCATACACTGAGGTGATTTTGTAGCTTGTGTCCAAGCCAATGATGCGGACCATGGCCGAGAGGCAGTATGTCGAGGCGTGATTGGAAGAGATGTCGACCTTCTGGTCGTCCCACAGCATGAGAATTCCCCCTCTAGTGTCATTTGCCGGCTTTTGAGCATAACTACGGAGCCGATTGCCTCCCAGGAGCAAGGCGGTGAACATATCAACATTTTCCAATTTGGTTTCTTACAGGCAAACAATGTGGCATGAGGAAGCCGCTACAGTTTCACCAACGGTATGGTCACCCATGGAGTGCACGATATGGAAGGTTTGGGCGCCGCCAAAGGTTAAATTATGTGCCAGGCTTGCCTCCCAAAACAAGGTATGGACTGCCGATAGGTTGGCCAAGCAGGGTTGGCCCAACTGTGGTTTATGCCCTCTCTGCAAGAGTGAGCAGGAGACGATCGATCACCTCCTCTTCAAATGCCGCTTCACGCTCCGGGTTTGGGAGATGCTGAAGGCATGGTTCCAACTGGACTACTTTGTTACCGGCGTGTGGCAACGCTACCTTCTGCAAAAGAGTGGTGGACACGCCTTTCTGCTAACTCCATCCCCAATAGGAAGGCGATGGCCTCCCTCGCGCTGTTAACCTCTTGGGTCATCTGGAATGAATGCAATGCACGTGTCTTCCGTCACAAGTCCGCCCCCGCATCCATCCTGCTCACTCTTATAAAAAGGGATGCGGCCCTATGGGTCACTGCGGGAGCAAAAAAGTTGTGAGCAATCATGTTGGGAGAGTATGTGTTTTTAAACGTATGCTCCGTGTTATGCATCGATGCTAGAAAAATAGTCAGAAATAACACGAAAACCGCCTAAACAGCCAAGATTTCATCCCTAGTGCCCTAGCCTAAGAACGAGCATTGTATGTGACCTTGAGCTATGCAACTCTTTTGTGCGGATCCTTATTATCTGGCACTATTATACTCCCACCGCCTGAAAAAGTTTGTTCCTCAAATGCCTGGGACAATTTTTTTCGGACGGAGGGAGTAATAATTAGATTTTGAAATAATTTTCATTTCGTTTTTACATTTTTTTTAGTTGAGCATAGGTGAAATTATGCTCAAATTATATAGGAGGTGGGGAGGATCAAACCTGACCGTCCACCACTTGTGGTACTAATCCAGGCCTTTGTCTCAAATAACACCAGCACTATTTTGCTAACTTCTATTAGAATGATCAAAGTACTCATCTAAAAATAATAAGCAACGATCTCTTTTGCCGAGTTTGACCGTCGCCGGCTACCGCCGTGCAATGTTTTCGGTGTTTTCAACGAGAGCAACGCACTGCGGTGAGCAGATGGCTGTGACGCGCGCCACGCCCGCGTAGGCCTCGCGGCGAAACACGCGTACAGCGACGTGCTGCCGATCGACCGCGCGTGGAATTAAGAGCATCTTCACTAGGCCCGCCCAACAGTCCCCAGAACCACTTTTTTCTGCGTAGGTTGCAAAAAATCGCTCCAGCCATGCAGAGCTGGTTTTCCGCCGGATTTGATCAAAGTTTCGGCCGGCGCTCCCAGCGTAAACCCAACGCGCTGGGGGTGGGCTGGGGGCACCGGCGCTACTTTTTCACGTGCAAATTCCTCTCTCTCCTCTCTTTCAACCTACCCCATTCAGTCGCCCACCTTCCACCGCTCCGCCACCACTGCTGCCTCCTACTCCTCCTCTACCGCACGCCGCGATCTTGACTCAAGTAAGGCAGTGAGATGAGATCAAAGCATGGCGGCCAACCACCACCTCCGCCGCCTCGCCTCCGCGTCTTGCCCCCGTCCCCGTCCCCGCTCTCTCCCGCCTCTCCAAGCCCCCTGTCCCGCCGCTCCTCCGCCTCCCGTTTTCCAGCTTCGCCTCCCCCACGGATCAGCCGGCGGCGGCGGCGAGCGCCGCTGCAGCCGAGAAGGGCAAGGCCCGGGGCGTCGTGAAGGGGGAAGACGAGCCGCATGCTGGTGATGCTGGCGCGAGGAAGGCGAGGGAGGAGGAGGATGACGGCGGCCTGGACCTCGTCCTCTGCCCCGGTCTCCCGTCGCAGTCGGCCGAGGCCTCCTCCTGCCGCCGCCCGCCAGGGGGCGTGCCTCTGCGGCCTCCTCTCGCCCTTCCCTCGCCGATGACGCCCAAGACCAGGTCCTCCCCCTCCCCGTTCGCCATATCCAAGACACAGAAGAAGGGGCTGGCGACCTCGCCCTCCGCTTGCTCGCCGCCGTGGGCCGAGGCGCACCACCGCGTGGCCGGGGCCTCCTCCTCGACATCGTCACCGGCCCGGCCGCTTCCTCGCTGCGCGCCACGCGCTCGTGGACCTCCGCCATGCGTCCTCCTCGTCAAGGTGCAGAGATGCTTGGGGGTGGAGACGGCTGGAAAATCCTCCCCCCCCCCCCCCCCCCCCCCCCCGACCCCACCCCCCAAAGCCTAAAATTTGCGCCGGCGCAGCCCCAGCCGGACGAAAAAAACACTTCGAGAAAATCTCACTGTTGAGTACGTACGCGCGCGCGCACGTACAGTTGTGGCGAGATACTATATAAAAACGGATTTAATAAAATTGTAGCCGTCCGCATCGCCATGCACGCCCAATGAGCATTGACAAGCACGGCTCGCTCAGCTCAGCGTCGCTGGCTGGCGCAGTCAAAAAACGCGGAGCACCCCGCGTCGCCCCTGCCGCCTCCAAGTGTCGTCCTGTGCCGCGCTGTTACCAGCCCGGCCGATCGAACTTTTAAAGTTTAAACCCCCGGCGCCTCGATCGGGCGGGCCAGCCAGACCCATCACCCATGCAGGTCCTGCTGCCCACGAGTGCGCGTCCCGGCCTGACACACGAGCCAAAGCCACGGCATACCGCTCGCCGGACGCGCCTTCTATATAAACAGCTTGCCCATGCTCACATGACATCCAAGAACAAGCTCGACACACACACACACGCACACACGGGAACAGCTAGCTAGCTTGCTCTTCGATCATCCCGAGCTGCCTGCGTGCGCACGTAGCTAGCTATTCACAGCTCCCGCGTAGCTAGCTAGCTTAGCTTTGGAGCCAGCCAGCCATGCCGGCCTTCGCCGAGAGCACGGCCGAGCCGCCTCTGGCGGACAGCTACTACGCCCTGCTCTGCGGTGGCAACAAAGCCGACGAGTGCGCCTCGGCGCCGCCGCCTGGCTGCCAGGCCCCGCCCGTGTCGGAATGCGAGCTCCCGATGATCGACGTTGGGTGCCTGACGGCGTGCGGCGGGGGCACGGAGGAGAGGGCGGCATGCGCGGCGGCGATAGCGTCCGCGGCCGCTGAATGGGGCTTCTTCCAGGTGGTCAACCACGGCGTCAAGCAGGAGCTCCTGGAGGCGATGCGGCGGGAGCAGGTGCGCCTCTTCCGCCTGCCGTTCGAGGCCAAGGCCACGGCCGGCCTTCTCAACGACTCCTACCGCTGGGGCTCCCCGACCGCCACGTCGCCAAGGCAGCTGTCTTGGTCCGAGGCCTTCCATGTCCCGCTCGCCGGCATCTCCGGTAGCCCTTGCAGCTACGGCGAGCTCACCAGCATCAGGTACGTGCGTATGTACTCCTACAGTGTGTGGTCCATCGACGCGTCCAGTGTCACGGTGGGAGTGGCTAAGCTAGCTTAGCACTCCTAATGTAGAGCTAGCTCGAGTGTGTTTAGGCTGCTCGATCGACATGTGTGCCTTCGTGATCCTGATTAAGATTTATTTTCTTTAGTGAAGTGCCGGTACTTCTCATGTACCGGGAATAATATTGGAAAGCTTTCCCATCATGTGAGGACCGTCACGGTAAACATGATCGAGACATTTAGTAGTAGTGCGGGCGAATAAGGACCCGGTAAAAAATAAGGGACGTGTTTAATTACAGCGATTAAGCTGGTCTAGCAACATCATGTCACAATAAAAAGCTGGTGCAGCAACATCGTCTTCGGAATGTTGTGGCGTAGTCAAGAAGTAGATCAAATCCGCGTGTGTCTGATGTGGAAAATGCTTTAACTCTAGCAAGTATCAGTGCGGTGAATATTTCTCGATCAACTTCATAATCAACTATATATGCATCTATCTGGTGTCTGACGATCCAGATCACGAGCGTCCCCAATCGTGGTGAAAACAATGCCTACACGATCGTGACGCCTACGCGAATGTCAACTGAAAGTTCGTTTTTAGCTCTAGAAATTCATTTGGTTCTGATAGAGGAAAGGAAGCTAACAGCTAGTTAATCTTGTTAGTCATTGCTTAATAGGGCATAAATTAAGGAAGCGTTTTCGGGTTGGCGGTGCGAATGAACAGCAGTATAGTACTACTAGTACAGTTAGCAAATAACTTAAGGAAAGCTTGTGTGTGTGTGGACGGTGCAGGGATGTGACGCAGGAGGTGGCGAACGCGATGTCAAAGCTGGCCAACACGCTGGCGTGCGTCCTGGCCGAGAGCCTGGGACACACCGCCGGCCAACGCTTCCCGGAAGGGTGCGACGAGAGGACGTGCTTCCTCCGGCTGAACAGGTACCCGCCGTGCCCGTTCTCGCCGGACGCCTTCGGCCTGGTGCCGCACACGGACAGCGACTTCCTCACCGTGCTCTGCCAGGACCAAGTCGGCGGCCTGCAGCTGATGAAGGGCTCCCGGTGGGTGGCCGTCAAGCCCATTCCCGGCGCTCTCATCGTCAACATTGGAGACCTCTTCCAGGTACATGCATACCTTACCCACATGCATGCATGTTAACCGATACTCCTAGCATAGCACACACTTTCCCTAGTAGAGTACTACACACTTGTCAGCTCATGAAGGTGGCTCTGTGCCGGGCCGGCCTCCACTAGCTTGATGAGTCCAAACCTGGCTTGTACGTACCACTGCGGCACCTATGAACTTATGCCGGGTGTGTACCCCGACGCTCTAAAAGGGGAAGCTGCCCTGTCATACATATCCACAACTTGCGTACTTGTATGCGCTGGCTGGGCTTGTGCCTCTGTGACTGTGTACCGTCGCTAAGGAAAAGCCTATGGATTCCGCTAATTCAGGGGACAGCAAAACATTGCATGTACAAAAGCGAGACCTGTACACTCCATGGTGCTCACATGGTACGCCGCAACTTTTGCTAGGCAACCCAGGCACAGCACAGCGCAACATATAGTACTGCTACTCATACTATTTTTCCTATATATACTATATGGGGCATTATTATACAGCCGTAGATTCGTCATCGTTCAACTTGTATCAGGGAGTTAACAGAAGAACCTATCATTTGCCATGCAAAAAAAAAAAATCATGGAAGTTGTATACGTATTTTATATGATGCACTGTATTTACTTTAAATTCCTGATAGAATGTCGGTTCATAATGTCCCCTTTATATGGTTTTATATATCTTGAATGAAGGCATGGAGCAACAACAGATACAAGAGCGTGGAGCACAAAGTGGTGACCAACGCGACGACGGAGAGGTACTCCGTGGCATACTTCCTTTGCCCGTCGTACGACTCGCCCATCGGCGCATGCGAAGAGCCTTCACCTTACAGGACCTTCACCTTCGGGGAGTATCGGAGAAGGGTGCAGGAAGACGTCAAGAAGACGGGGAAGAAGATTGGCCTCCCCAATTTTCTGCTGTAGATTGCTCCTGCATGGCTATAAAAATACATCTTGCATGCAGACTAGGCTTGTTTATCCATGTCAATATGTACATGTTTCCTCTGTATACGCCGCCCGTGTAATAGTAAGAGCACGTTATTTTATTTTATGGTTCTCTTTCTGAAACTAAGAGTGCATGTGTCATTGTAATTTGTTACTCCCCTGTCTTAAAATGATAGTCTCAAAAACTCCTTATATTTTTTAGACAGAGGGAATAATAATTTGTGTGTGTAGAATAGTGTGCACGCATGTACTAGTAGGAGAGCATCCACCTAGGCATATAAGAATGGGGGATTAATGGCCTAAAAAAATTATAGTGGTAGGTTCTATTGTATTTACCGTATTGTTTTTCCCCTCTTCTTCGTTTGCTTAGAGCATCTACAACCGAAGTCCCCATACCCGCCTCAAACGCCCGGACAAGTTGCGCGGTGTCCGAACAAAATTTAGCCACCCATCCGGGCTATCCATAGTCGGCCCAAACGCCCGAACTGGCCGCCAAATATGAGGCGGATATGGGACACCCGGACGCACCCGCCACGTAGGCTCTTAGCGCTGGGGCCGATTGTCTGACGAGAGTCTCCTCCGCTCCACACCGCGTGGCGCCGCTCCGGCGTGCCGCCTGTGGGAAGAGGTCGACTATTTAAGCCGGACAGCGACATCCGAACCCTATCAGCCCCATTTCCCCTTTCTCCTCTCCACCCCCGTCACTTCAAATCCGCCCGCCGCTACCATGCCGAGGCGCCGAATCACCACCTAAGGCATGCTCACTCCGAAGCGGTGGCTGCAGCTACTGGAGCAGATCCGGGCGAGGCGGGCTACTCGTTTCACCACCGCCTTCCTCCGAGTTCGTCGAGGCCGTCGGAGGATGAGGAGGAGGAGGTGGGAAGGAGGAGGAGGAGGAGGGGGGGGGGGGGGACAACTGCTACTTCTTGAGTTTGCGTTGATTTTTTTCCTTGAAGAGGAAGGGTGATGCAGCAAAGTAGAGATATGTATTTCTCTGAGTTAAGAACCAAGGTATCAATCGAGTAGGAGGAACACACAAGTCTCCAATAGATGCACCTGCACAAACTAACAACACTTGCACACAACGCGAAAAAGGGGTTGTCAATTCCTTCACGGCCACTAGCAAGAGTGAGATCTGATAGAGATAGGTATAAGAGATAAGTAAAAGTGTAAAATAAAGTAAACATAAATAAATTCAAGTAAGGTATTTTTGGGTTTTGGTTTTATAGATCTGAAAATAATATGATAGAAAATAGACCCCGGTGGGCATATGTTTCACTAGAGGCTTCTCTCTTGAAGGAAGCATACGGTGGGTAAACAAATTACTGTTGAGCAATTAACAGAAACGCGCATAGTTATGACGATATCTAAGGCAATGATCATGAATATAGGCATCACGTCCATGACAAGTAGACCGACTCCTGCCTGCATCTACTACAATTACTTCACACATCGACCGCTATCCAGCATGCATCTAGTGTATTAAGTTAACAAGAACGGAATAACGCCTTAAGCAAGATGACATAATGCAGAGGGATAGATCCAATCAATATGGTAAAAACCCCATCTTTTTATCTTAATGGCAACAATACAAATATGTGTCTCGCTATCCCTACTGTCACTGGGGTGAGGACACCGCAAGATTTAACCCATCACAAAGCACCTCTCCCCTTGCAAGAAAAACCAATCTAGTTGGCCAAACCAAATCGATAGATCGGAGAGAAATACAAAGCTATCTTAATCATGCATAAAAGACTTCAGAGAAGACTCAAATAATATTCATAGATAATCTTATCATAAACCCACAATTCATAGGATCTCAACAAACGCACCGCAAAAGAAGAATACATTGAATATGTCTCCAAGAACATCGAGGAGAACATTGTATCGATGATCAAAGAGAGGGAAGAAGCTATCTAGCTACTATTTATGGACCCGTAGGTCTATGATAAACTACTCACACATCATTGGAAGGGCAACAAGGTTGGTGTAGAGGCCCTCCGTGATCGAATCCCCCTCCGGCAGAGTGCCGGAAAAGGCCCCAAGATGGGATATCACGAGAACAGAAGCTTGCGGCAGCGGAAATGTATTTTTGGTGTGCCCTCTGATGTAAGGGGAATATTTGGGTATTTATGGAGCTGATATTAGGGTTAGGGGAGTCCCGAGGGGCCCACAAGCCTTGGGGGGGGGGGCTAGGGCTCGCCCCTAGGGCTTGTGGCCCTCTCGTGGCTCCTCCGGCCTCCCCCCGAAGCTTCGTGGTTGTCTTGTAGTCCAAGAAAAATTCTCAAGAAGTTTTGCTCCGTTTGGTATAGATTTTCTGTAAAAGACAAAAACGAGGAAAAAACAACAAGTTGCACTGGGCACTAGGTTAATAGATTAGTCCCAAAAAATGATATAAGATAGCATATTAATGCATATAAAACATTTAAGATGGATAATATAATAGCATGGAACAATAAAAAATTATAGGTACGTTGGAGATGTATCAAGAATCCCCAAGCTTATTCCTGCTCGTCTTTGAATAGGTAAATGATAAAAATAGAATTTTTGATGTGGAATGCTACCTAACATGTTTATCAAGTAATCGTTCTTATTGTGGCATGAATATTCAGATCCATAAGATTCTAAAAAAGTTTAATATGGACATAAAAATAATAATACTTCAAGCATACCAATAAAGGAATCATGGATTTTCCAAATATCATGGCTAAAGAAAGTTATCCCTACAAAATCATATAGTCTTATCATGCTCTATCTTCATCACATAAAGTATTTACTATGCACAACCCGGATGACAAGCCAAACAATTGTGCCATACTTTTGACGTTCTAAAGCCTTTTCAACTTTCACGCAATACATGAGCATGAGCCATGGATATAGCACTATGGGTGGAATAGAAGGTGGCAGTAGATAAAAAGGAGAAAGAAATTCTCACACCAACTAGGCAAATTAATAGGCTATGGAGATGTGATAACCCACAAGTATAGGGGGTCGCAACAGCTTTCGAGGATAGAGTATTCAACCCAAATTTATTGATTCGACACAAGGGGAGCCAACGAATATTCTTGAGTATTAGTAGTTGAGTTGTCAATTCAACCACACCAGGATAACTTAGTATCTGCAGCAAAGTGTTTAGTAGAAAAAGTGGTATGATAATAAAGGTAACGGTAGCAAAAGTAAAGATAAATGTTTTGGGGTTTTTGTAGTAGTTGTAACAGTAGCAACGGAAAAGTAAATAAGCGAAGAACAATATATGAAAAGCTCATAGGCAATGGATCAGTGATGGATAATTATGTCGGATGCGATTCCTCATGCAATAGTTATAACATAGGGTGATATAGAACTAGCTCCAATTCATCAATGTAATGTAGGCATGTATTCCGTAAGTAGTCATACGTGCTTATGGAAAAGAATTTGCATGATATCTTTTGTCCTACCCTCCCGTGTTCAGCGGGGTCCTTACGGAAACTAAGGGATATTAAGGCCTCCTTTTAATAGAGAAACGGAACAAAGAATTAACACATAATGAATACACGAACTCCTCAAACTACGGTCATCACCGAGAAGTATCCCGATTATTGTCACTTCGGGGTTGTCGGATCATAACACATAATAGGTGACTATAGACTTGCAAGATAGGATCAAGAACACACATATATTCATGAAAACATAATAGGTTCAGATCTGAAATCATGGCACTCGGGCCCTAGTGACAAGCATTAAGCATAGCAAAGTCATAGCAACATCAATCTCAGAACATAGTGGATACTAGGGATCAAACCCTAACAAAACTAAGTTGATTACATGGTAAATCTCATCCAAGCCATCACCGTCCAGCAAGCCTATGATGGAATTACTCACACACGGCGGTGAGCATCATGAAATTGGTGATGGAGGATGGTTGGTGATGACAACGGCGACGAATCCCCCTCTCCGGAGCCTCGAACGGACTCCAGATCAGCCCTCCCGAGAGAGATTAGGGCTTGGCAGCGGCTCCGTGTCGTGAAACGCGATGAAACTTTCTCCTTGGTTTTTTTCTCCCCGAGACGGAATATATGGAGTTGGATTTGAGGTCGGAGGAGGTCCAAGGGGCCCACGAGATAGGAGGGCGCGCCCTAGGGGGGGGCGCCCCCTGTCTCGTGGACAGCCTATGGGCCCCAGGGCCTTAATTCTTTCGCCAAAAATTCTTATTAATTCTGAAAAGTGCCTCCGTGGATTTCCAGGACATTCCGAGAACTTTTCTTTTCTACACATAAAACAACATCATGGCAGTTCTGCTGAAAACAGCGCCAGTCCGGGTTAGTTTCATTCAAATCATGCAAGTTAGAGTCCAAAACAAGGGAAAAAGTGTTTGGAAAAGTAGATACGTTGGAGACGTATCAACTCCCCCAGGCTTAAACCTTTGCTTGTCCTCAAGCAATTCAGTTGATAAACTGAAAGTGATAAAGAAAAACTTTTACAAACTCAGTTGCTCTTGTTGTTGTAAACATGAAAAGCCAGCATTCAAGTTTCAGCAAATATTATGAACTAACCATACTCACAATAACATATAGGTCTCACAATTACTCATATCAATAACATAATCAGCTAGCGAGCCATAATAATAAAACTCGAATGACAACAATTTCTCAAAATAATCATAACATGATATAACAAAATGGTATCTCGCTAGCCCTTTCTGAGACCGCAAAACATAAATGCAGAGCACCTTTAAAGATCAAGGACTTACTAAACATTGTAATTCATGGTAAAAGAGATCCAGTCAAGTCATACCCAATATAAACCAATAATAATGAATGCAAATGACAGTGTGCTCTCCAGCGGGTGCTTTTAATAAGAAGGGTGATGACTCAACATAAAAGTGAATAGATAGGCCCTTCGCAGAGGGAAGCAGGGATTTGTAGAGGTGCCAGAGCTCGATTTTAAAATAGAGATTGAATAACATTTTGAGCGGCATACCTTCGCTATCAACACAACAACTATGAGATGATTGTATCTTCCATGCTACATGCATTATAGGCAGCTCCCAAATAGAATGGTAAAGGTTTATACTCCCCCAACCACCAACAAGCATCAATCCATGACTTGCTCGAAACAACGAGTGCCTCCAACATACAACAGCCCTGGGGAAGTTTTGTTTAACTATTTTGATTTGCTTTGATCTTTTTGGATCATGGGACTGGGCATCCCGGTTACCGGCCCTTTCTCGTGAATGAGGAGCGGAGTCCACTCCTCTTGAGAATAACCCACCTAGCATGGAAGATATAGGCAGTCCTAGTTAAAACATGAGCTGCTCGAGCATACAAAATAGAATTTCATTTGAAGGTTTGGAGTTTGGCACATACAAATTTACTTGGAACGGCAGGTAAATACCGCATATAGGAAGATATGGTGGACTCATATGGAACAACTTTGGGGTTTAAGGAGTTTGGATGCACAAGCAGTATTCCTGCTTAGTACAGGTGAAGGCTAGCAAAAGACTGGGAAGCGACCAAATGAGAGAGCGAAACAGTCATAAACATGCATTAATATTAATTCACACCGAATACAAGCATGAGTAGGATATAATCCAGCATGAACATAAATATCATGAAGGCTATATTGATTTGATTCAACTACATGCGTGAACATGTGCCAAGTCGAGTCACTTCATACATTCAAAGGAGGATACCATCCCATCATACCACATCATAATCATTCTAATAGCATGTTGGCACGCAAGGTAAACCATTATAACTCATAGCTAATCAAGCATGACACAAGCAACTATAATCTCTAAATGTCATTGCAAATATGTTTACTTCATAATGGCTGACTCAGGAACGATGAATCATCATATTTACAAAAATAAGAGAGGTCGAGTTCATACCAGCTTTTCTCATCCCAATAAGTCCATCATATATCATCATTATTGCCTTTCACTTGCAGGACCAAACGATGTGTATAATAATAAGAGTGCACGTGCATCAGACTAAGCTGGAATCTGCAAGCATTCAACTCAAGAGAGAAGACAAGTAATATGGGCTCTAAGTTAAATAAACGATCATGCGTAAGAGCCACTAAGCATTTTCAATATAGTCTTCTCGACCCCCAAAAGAAATAAAATAAAATAAAACTATTTACACGGGAAAGCTCCCAACAAGTAAAAGAAGAACGAGAAATCTTTTTGGGTTTTTCATTTTAATTCCTACTACAAGCAAGGAAATTAAACTAACTAATTTTTTTGGTTTTTCTTAAGGTTTATCAAACACACAAGAAGAAAACTAGAAAAAGAAATTTAAACTAGCATGGATAATACAATGAAAGAGAATGAGTATCGACGACTAATGTGTGAACGTGAATGTAAAGTCGGTGAGAAATACATACTCCCCCAAGCTTAGGCTTTTGGCCTAAGTTGGTCTAATACCAGTGACCGCCTAGCTGATATCCATAAGTGAATCTGGGGTAGTTATGAGATGCAGAGGCGACCGCCTCCTGAGCAGCAGTGTGTTGGCGAGCTGCCTCCATTCCCCTCTCATATTCAGCTGCTTCTTCCCTGGTGACAACATATCTTCCTTTTGCCTGATAATCAAAAAGGTAGGGAGCAGGAAGAGTAACAGGGACGACATTGCGTCTGTTATAGATTAGTCGATAATGGAGGAATTGTTCATTCCTCTCAAGAAAATGATGATCAAACATAGCTTATTTATCCAAATAAACAGGAGGTACAATCATGTCCCCCTCTCGTGGAGCTATATTAAGAAAATTAGCCACACGGTGTAGGACCTTGAAGTATGTCTAGAGGGGGGGGGTGATTAGACTACTTGACCAATTAAAAACTTAACCTTTTCCCAATTTTAGAGTTTGGAAGATTTTAGCTATCTTAGGACAAGTCAAGCAATCATCACACAATTCAAGCAAGCATGCAAAGATTATATAGGCAGCGAAAATTAAAGCATGCAACTTGCAAGAAAGTAAAGGGAAGGGTTTGGAGGATTCAAACGCAATTGGAGACACGAATGTTTTTGGCGTGGTTCCGATAGGTGGTGCTATCGTACATCCATGTTGATGGAGACTTCAACCCACGAAGGGTAACGGTTGCGGGAGTCCACGGAGGGCTCCACCCATGAAGGGTCCACGAAGAAGCAACCTTGTTTATCCTACCATGGCCGTCGCCCACGAAGGACTTGCCTCACTAGAGGTAGATCTTCACGAAGTAGGCGATCTCCTCGCCCTTACAAACTCCTTGGTTCAACTCCACAATCTTGTCGGAGGCTCCCAAGTGACACCTAGCCAATCTAGGAGACACCAATCTCCAAGAAGTAACAAATGGTGCATTGATGATGAACTCCTTGCTCTTGTGCTTCAAATGATAGTCCCCCAACACTCAACTCTCTCTCATAGGATTTGGATCTGGTGGAAAGAGGATTTGAGTGGAAAGCAACTTGGGAAGGCTAGAGATCAAGATTCATATGGTAGGAATGGAATATCTTGGCCTCAACACATGAGTAGGTGGTTCTCTCTCAGAAATGGTAAGTTGGAAGTGTAGGTTTAGTCTGATGGCTCTCTCCACGAATGAAGAGGAGGTGGAGGGGTATATATAGCCTCCACACAAAATCTAACCGTTACACACAATTTACCAAACTCGGTGGGACCGATTCAACAGACTCGGTCGGACCGATTTAGTAAACCTAGTGACCGTTAGTGATTTTCGGTGGGACTGACATGCAACTCGGTGAGACCGATTCGGTTAGGGTTAGGGCATAACGTAATCTCGGTAAGACCGATTACACAAACTCGGTAAGACCGATTTTGGTAATAAGCTTTCCAGAGAGTTGGTCAGGTAAACTCGGTGGGACCGATTTGCTCTTTTCGGTGAGACCGAAATGTTACAAAAGGGAAACAGAGAGTTTACATTGCAATCTCGGTGGGACCGATCGCTCACTTCGGTTAGACCGAAACGTTACGAAGGGAAACAGAGAGATTACAATCCCATCTCGGTGAGACCGAGATCCCTATCGGTAGGACCGATTTGCTTAGGGTTTGTGGCAGTGGCTATGACTTTTGGAATCGGTGGCGCCGGATTGGAAGAATCGGTGTGACCGATTTTGGCTTTGGGTTTAGGTCATTTGTGGATGTGGGAAAGTAGCTGAGGGTTTTGGAGCATATCACAAAGCACATGAAGCAAGAGGCTCATTAAGCAACACCTCATCCCTCCTTGATAGTATTGGCTTTTCCTATAGACTCAATGTGATCTTGGATCACTAAAATATAAAATGAAGAGTCTTGAGCCTTTGAGCTTGAGCCAATCCTTTGTCCTTAGTATTTTGAGGGATCCACTTTCATCATCCATGCCATGCCATTCATTGAGCTTTCCTGAAATAATAGTCTTGGAATAGCATTAGCTCAATGAGCTATATGTTGTTATGAATTACCAAAACCACCTAGGGATAGTTGCACTTTCAATCTCCCCCTTTTTGGTAATTGATGACAACATATAGATCAAAGCTTCGACAAATGATAATAAGAATAAAAACATCGTCGCTTTGAGAAGTATGTGATAAGCAAGAGCTCCCCCTAAATTTGTGCATAGTTTAAAATTTGCTTTGGACTGCAAATGCACAAGGAATTAGGCTCATGGGTTACTCTTCCATGTCACATACATCTTGGTGGAGCGCTCAAAATGATAAGTATTGAATACATGCACTCATCACCAAGCAAAGTGAATGATCACATAAGATAGATAGGATAATATCATCAAACATGCATAAGTGTAGCTTATGATCAAACACATGATCATCAATGTCTCACAAGCATAGTATCTCAACCAATCAAAAAGCAAACAAGTTTAAACCAACAAAGCAAGAGAGAACAAAAGCAACACTCTCTCTCTCGAAGCCTATGATCTATACATTTTTCTCCCCCTTTGGCAACAAGTTACCAAAAAGTTCATAGAAAATGCATAGTGCTAGATCGACTCTCAGGCTTGATCTTCAGTTGGTGGTGTCGAGATAACTCCAAGGACGAAGGCTTCAGTTGATGTAGAGGGTGCTGGAGTTGATGCTGAAGCTGGTTGCACTGGAGCTGAAGGGGCAGTAGCTGGTGCTGAAGATGTTGCTCTAGTGTCTGGCACTGGCACAACAGCTGACCTCTGAGCTCTAGGCACTCTGGCAAAGACATTTGTGGTTGTCTTGCCCTTCCTCTCCTGCATGTCATCCTGCAGTTGCTCCACAACTGACTGAATCTCAGTTACTTTGACATCTAGATCATAGAATTTTTGTTCCATGATTCTTTCCAAGCTCTCCTGGTTTTGAGTTAAGGTGGCCAACCCCTTCTCAATCCTCAGTGATGATGCTATCAAGTAACCAAGCTGCTCCTGCTTGTTTTTCAAGAAATACTCAGATGCCTCCTCTTGAGTTGGCATCTTGGCAGCCTTCTCCTTCCTTGCCTTCTCCTTCTTCTCTTGAGCTTGAACTGATGATGGATCATCCTCATTCATGACAACCTCATTGTCTTCAAAGTCTGGATAGAGTGGAAAATGTTCCCTATCCAATAGATATTTGCCAGTTCCCATCTTTGAGTTGATCAATTCCTGAATCTGAGGGGCATATCCACAACTCCTCTTATGATCTGCTGCAGTCCTCTTAATGGTTTCAACTATAAGGCTCATGACTTTGAATTTCTGTGGCACATCAAATAAATGCAACATATTGATGGCATGCCCTCTGATCATGTTGTGGTCACCAGACTTGGGCAACAGAGTGTGCCTCAGAATCCAATTGATAGTAGGCAGCCCTGACAACAGAAAATGGACTGATCCAAAAGAGAAAGTCTCTAGGGCTTTGTCTGGGATCTCCTTGTACATGTGTGCCATGGTATTGTGTCCCATTTTCTTCTTGGCATATACATCCAGATCATCATCATTTTCCTTTGGGGCATTTATCAGTTTTGCCCATTCTTCAACAGTGGATTGGTACCTTGTACCTTCAGACATCCAAACAATTCTTCCATCTGGGTAAAAATGTGTTGTGGAGTAGAATTGCATGATAAGTTCATCACTCTAGTTTGTGAGCTTTTGCCCAACAAAATCTGCAACTCCACAAGCAACAAAGCTGTCTTGCACTCCAGGATAGTGCTCTTCATTTTCCTTCATGTAGGTCCAGTCGACTCACCTCATATCACAAACTATGGGCTTCTTGTCCAATAAGATTGTCTCATAGAAGTCCTGTTGTTCCTTTGTATGGAACCTGTAATCAACATCAGTTCTTCTCCTTGTGGCATATGGATCTTCCATCCTCCATAGCCTCGATCATGAGTCTTTTCTGATGTTCATGTCCTCAGCCACAGGATGGGCATCATTGTGATATGGTATCTTAGGCTTGAGCTTCCTTACAACCTATCCTTCTCATCTTCCTCCTCAGCAACCTCAGGCACAGGGGCCTTGTTCTTGTCAGCAGCTGGAATACTCCTGGTATTCCTCTTTGGTGCAGACTTGGCCTTGGGGGCAGCTTTGGGTGCTTCCTTGGGCTTAGATGTTGCAGCCCTAGATTTAATAGCATCACCCATAAGCTTTGGTGCCTTTGGTGCTGGTGCAGTAAGCTCTTCCTCTTCCATCATGGAAGGTTGCCCAACAACTCTGGCCATGGTCTTCTTGACCCTTTCCTTCCTCTTCTTGCCTTTAGCAGCTGGCTCTTTGGGATCAGGATTTTCAGGCAGTTGAGTTGATGCTCTGGCCTTGGACATTGGTTGTCTTCCTGCAGGCCTTTTAATCTTCATGCCTGGCTTTATATCCTTTGCTGAGCCATATTCCTTCTTGAGCACCACTTTCTTGGAAGTAGCCTCATCTTCTTCAGCTTTGTAGTCCTCATCTTCTGAGTCTGAGGTTCTCTTTCTCCTTTGCCTGGTAGCAGCCTTAGGCAGGTTGCTAGGAGTGCTTCTGCTCCCTTCATCTGAAGTACTGGAGGGACTAGTGCCCTCACTCATGTGAACCTGCTCTGCTGACCTGTTCTGACTGTCACTCTGGTCTGACATGCTGCAAAAGCTGACTGCTGACCCTGTGAAGAGTTATAGATGAGAAAGAGTGGATGAGCATCACAAAATGCAGAGATTGTTTAAAGAATGATTCAAAAATTCAGTTTTAGTTTTCCACAGAAAGCATTTCGGATCAACTGATTTTCGAACTCGGTAATACCGAAGCAGTTTTTGGAACCTAAACTGATGAACTCGGTTGGACCGAGTCACAGTTCGGTGGCACCGAGACTGCTAGGGTTTCACAGAATCCTAAAATTGGTCGCACCGATTAGTAATTCTCAGTCAAACCGAGAGTCACTGGTGAAATGGCATATGCCAAATCTGTGAGACTGAGTTTTTCAACTCGGTGGGTCCGAGATGGTTTCGGCGGAAACCTAACCTAAAAATTTGAATCTAATCTACTCTACGGACTACTTTGGCTGGATAGGGTTGTTTCAATCGTGGCAAGAATCAATAAGAGTACAATGTGCTAGGAATCAGATGTGGATAGCACAAAGATCGAGTCCATACCCTAGTGCGGCGATGAACTCGCTACGGCGGCAACGGTGGGGTTGAATTCCGTTGACGGCGGCGGAGACCAGCGACAGGAGGCGGCTGGCGACAAGGAGACGATCCGGAGACCTTCAGTGGCAGAGCGAGCTATTGCGCGGGCGAAGGGGTTCGGAGAAATTTCCAAAATTTTGCCCGTGTCTATATATAGCCCGACCCTGTCGGTGTGACCGAGTGGAACAACTCGGTGGCACCGAGATGCATAACTGTGTTCAGTTACAGCAACTCGGTGTGACCGAAAAGTTCAAATCGGTTGCACCGAGATTGAAAACTCAGATCAACTTAATGATCTCGGTAGGACCGAAATGGAGGAATCGGTCAGACCGAGAATCACAAAGAGGTTTTGGAAGTTTAAGTCTATGACGAATCGGGGACTCCGAGTGCTCCTCACACAGAGTGGTTCGAATCTGACTTGATCAAATTTTGTGATGTAGCATGAATAGAGTTTGAGACGAGAAAAGCATAGATAGCTAGAGAGGGTTCTTAGGCATTCTTGTCCATCCACTTGGCCAAAAGAAGAATGAACCAAACAATCAAAACAACAAGTGGATGTCCTTGAATGAGTAAAATATGCACCAACATGCTCACACAATAAAATGGCAAATGAAATATGTGGCAAAGCATGCACAACCAATTCTAGCATCTATCAAACAATTGGCGATGACTAGGTCATCTATATATGAGTATATTGACTTAGGAGTCAAATGAGAACATTTGATCATAGGTCATACTCATCGTTTAAGCTCAAGTGGGGTTACCACTTTTACATAATGCATTTATGTGTTCACACCATTAGAGTTGCTTTGACTCAATTTTTTGAGTTAAGCTCCCCCTAGATGTGAGATCCCCCCTTTAGAGGGATGAACTAACCTTGGGTTTTGTCGATGATGACTTCATGTAGGTGTTGAAGATGTGGATGCTCAATGTTGAAGTAGATCATTTGGAGCAATCCTTTGGAGTGAGTTGCACTTTCAACTTCCTACATGGGTTAGTCCCACAAGGAACAAACAAGAATATCCATAGACATAGAGTGATGCACACACAAGATGATGTCCATGAAACCATTAGGTTACCTTGTCCCTTGCCTTACCAACATGAGGGTTTGTGACTCCTTGAACTAGTGCAAGATGTGGAAGTTGATTGCACTTGTCCTTGCCATAAAGATATGAGTGAAGAATGTTGGCGGAGTCACCCTCAAGAACTCTCTAGTTCTTCTTCTTCGGGATCCACATCATCTTGATGGGAATCCTTGGAGTTGTAGTTGTACTTGATGAAGTAGAACTTGACGTAGTCTTGGGAATCCACTTGACCGAGACCTTAGGTGCTTCTTCAAATGCATCAATCTCTTCTTGAAGCTTATCCTTGCCTTTGTTCTTGTGGTCTTGTGGAGGAAGATCATCTTGAGCTTGTGTTCCCTTGAAGGAAGTAGGATCATACTTCTCTTGTTGAGGAACAAACTTCGTCTTGGGGTATTGATCTTCTTCCCACTCAACTCCATTGGCATTGAACTTTCGTTCAAAACCAACACCTTGATTCTTCCGGTGTCTTCCTTGCTTGCGTACAATTTCCTCGAATTGCTTACTCCCGGCAAGGCTCTTGTAAACACCTTTCTCTATAATTCCCTTCAATAAGCTATTTTCTTGCTCAAGTGTAACTTGGCTAAGAGAATCATTAGTGGAATCAAGAGAACTACTAGAAGCAACAATATTGGATTTAACATTATTATTGTTACTACTAGAGGAAGTATCTTTCTTGTACTTGTTACCAGACTTGACTTGAGGCATGTAAGTAGATAAGAGTAAACGCTTGGCAATGTAAGAAGAACTTTTCTTACGGAGATCATCATTGATTGCCTTTAAGAACTCATGCTCTTGCTCAAGATTGAGCTTTTCAAAGCGTAACTTCTCATGAGCCCTTAAAAGTTCTCGATGATCTTCGAAGATAGTTTCATGAGCCAACTTTAGAGTGTTTAGTTCTTTAGTTAGAAGCTCAATTTTCTCCTTATCATTGTCATTCGTTTGATTAGCATGATTAATTGACGTTTCATCATAGTATTCATCACTAGAGTTGTCAACAAGTAAATCATCATCCACAAGCAAGTCATCTTCATCACTATTGAAATCAACATACTCAGGATGTGTTACCTTTGGACCTTTGGCCATGAAGCATCTTCCAATTCCTTCATTTGGTGAATCAAATATGTCATAGGAGTTGGTTGACACAAGTGCTAGACCGGCAACACCTTCATCTTGAGTATGTTCAGAGTCGGAGTGATAGCTTCTCTCGGAGTGATTGTCGGAGTCGGAGCCGGATACCCATTCACCAACATGAGCTTGATGTCTTTGTTTTGTGTAGCTCCTTGATGACTTGTCCTTCCTTTCCGAATCCTTGCTTCTCCGTGAGGGTCTTCGTTCATAACGATCATCTCTACTCCTCCTCTCTCTTGGTGGTGATTCTTCTCTTTTGCTTCTTCTTTTGGAGAATCTTCTCTTCTTTTGTAGGGTGCCGTACACTCATTGGAGTAGTGTCCAGGCCTCCCACAATTGTAGCAATTGCGCTCTCGACTAGAAGATCTTTTGTCATGATAAGACCTTGACTTGGAGCTTCTTTCTTTGCTTCTACTCTTGTAGAATTTGTTGAAGTTCTTCACCATTAAGCTCAATTCTTCATTGAAGGTTTGTTTCTCACTTGATGATGTGGGGGCTTCACTTGAGGCTTTGTAAGCACCACTTGACTTGTTGTGAAGTTCCTCCTTATCCTTGAGTGACATCTCATGAGCAACAATTCTTCCGATGACTTCCGTTGGCTTGAGATTTTTGTAGTTTGGCATCATTTGGATCAATGTGCACACGGTATCATACTTTCCATCCAATGCTCTTAGGATCTTCTTGATGATGAATCTGTCGGTCATCTCTTCACTCCCTAAGCCGGCAATCTCATTTGTGATAAGTGCAAGCCTAGAGTACATTTCAGCGACACCTTCACCATCCTTCATTTTGAACTTGTCAAGATGACTTTGGAGCACATCCAACTTGGATTCCTTGACGGATTCGGTACCTTCATGCATATCAATCAAAGTATCCCAAATTTCCTTTGCATTCTCAAGACGGTTGATTTTGTAGAATTCTTCGGGGCACAATCCGTTGAAGATGATATCACAAGCTTGAGCATTGTATTGCAGCATCTTCAATTCTTCCGCATTCGCTTCACGGTTCGGTTCTCTCCCATCAAAGAATTCACCTTGCAAGCCAATACAAATAGTTGCCCAAACGGCGGGGTTATGTCCGAGAATATGCATTTTCATCTTATGCTTCCAACTAGCAAAATTAGTACCATCAAAGTAAGGCCCTCTACGGTGATAATTTCCCTCGCTAGACGCCATACTCTTCTAGGTTGTGAAACCAAGGCTATGACCACCAAAAGCTATGGAAATCAAAGCAAATGAAGACCAAAGCTCTGATACCACTTATAGGACCTTGAAGTATGTCTAGAGGGGGGGTGATTAGACTACTTGACCAATTAAAAACTTAACCTTTTCCCAGTTTTAGAGTTTGGCAGATTTTAGCTATCTTAGGACAAGTCAAGCAATCATCACACAATTCAAGCAAGCATGCAAATAGTATATAGGCAGCAAAAATTAAAGCATGCAACTTGCAAGAAAGTAAAGGGAAGGGTTTGGAGGATTCAAACGCAATTGGAGACACAGATGTTTTTGGCGTGGTTCCGATAGGTGGTGCTATCGTACATCCACGTTGATGGAGACTTCAACCCACGAAGGGTAATGGTTGCGCGAGTCCACGGAGGGCTCCACCCATAGGGTCCACGAAGAAGCAACCTTGTCTGTCCCACCATGGCCGTCGCCCACGAAGGACTTGCCTTGCTAGCGGTAGATCTTCATGAAGTAGGCGATCTCCTTGCCCTTACAAACTCCTTGGTTCAACTCCACAATCTTGTCGGAGGCTCCCAAGTGACACCTAGCCAATCTAGGAGACACCACTCTCCAAGAAGTAACAAATGGTGCGTTGATGATGAACTCCTTGCTCTTGTGCTTCAAATGATAGTCTCAACAACACTCAACTCTCTCTCATAGGATTTGGATCTGGTGGAAAGAGGATTTGAGTGGAAAGCAACTTGGGAAGGCTAGAGATCAAGATTCATATGGTAGGAATGGAATATCTTGGCCTCAACACATGAGTAGGTGGTTCTCTCTCAGAAATGGTACGTTGGAAGTGTAGGTTCATTCTGATGGCTCTCTCCACGAATGAAGAGGAGGTGGAGGGGTATATATAGCCTACACACAAAATCTAACCGTTACACACAATTTACCAAACTCGATGGGACCGATTCAACAGACTTGGTCGGACCGATTTAGTAAACCTAGTGACCGTTAGTGATTTTCGGTGGGACTGACATGCAACTCGGTGAGACCGATTCCGTTAGGGTTAGGGCATAGCATAATCTCGGTAAGACCGATTACACAAACTCAGTGAAACTAATTTTGGTAATAAGCTTTCCAGAGAGATGATCAGGTAAACTCGGTGGGACCGATTTGCTCTTTTCGGTGAAACCGAAATGTTACAAAAGGGAAACAAAGAGTTTACATTGCAATCTCGGTGGGACCGATCACTCACTTCAGTTAGACCGAAATGTTACAAAGGGAAACAGAGAGATTACAATACCATCTCGGTGAGACCGAGATCCCTATCGGTAGGACCGATTTGCTTAGGGTTTGTGGTAGTGGCTATGACTTTTGGAATCGGTGGCGCCGGATTGGAAGAATTGGTGTGACTGATTTTGGCTTTGGGTTTAGGTCATTTGTGGATGTGGTAAAGTAGCTGAGGGTTTTGGAGCATATCACAAAGCACATGAAGCAAGAGGCTCATTAAGCAACACCTCATCCCTCCTTGATAGTATTGGCTTTTCCTATAGACTCAATGTGATCTTGGATCACTAAAATATAAAATGAAGAGTCTTGAGCCTTTGAGCTTGAGCCAATCCTTTGTCCTTAGTATTTTGAGGGATCCACTTTCATCATCCATGCCATGCCATTCATTGAGCTTTCCTAAAAATAATAGTCTTGGAATAGCATTAGCTCATTGAGCTGTATGTTGTTATGAATTACCAAAACCACCTAGGGATAGTTGCACTTTCACACGGGTTGCATAAATTCCTCCAAAGAAATCTCCCCTTTTACTATTATTATGCAACCTACGTGCAACTATTGCCCCCAAGTTATAACCTCTATAACGTGACACAACACTCTTGAGGACACAAAGATCAGGAGCACACATGTGACATACCTCGTCCTTACCGTTGATGCATCTACCAATAAAGAGACCAAAGTAATGTATAGCAGGAAAATGAATGCTCCCTATGGTAGCTTGTGTTACGTCCCTAGATTCTCCCACAGTAATACTAGCAAGAAAATCTCTAACTTCGGATTTGGGAGGATCATTAATATTACCCCACTGCGGGAGTTTGCAAGCAGTTGCGAAATCCTCTAAATCCATGGTATAAGATGTATCATAAATATCAAACATAACACTAGGAGAATTACGCGCAGAAATATATTCGAACCTCCGCACAAAGGAATCAGTCAATTGATAATATTGAGGACACTTATCTTGTAAGAAGTCCTCCAGTTCGGCATTACGCACATACGCGTCAAATTCCTCTTTGAAGCCTGCTTCGACGATAAAATCATCGGATGGCCACTCGCAAGCCCGTACATTTGCGCCCCTTGGCAAATTAACATCTTGTTCACGTATAGCAATCATTGGCCCTTTCTTTGCCGAGGAACCACCTTGGTACATTCTTCTAAGCATATTTCTTTTTCTGAAAATTTCTGAAATTTTAGTAACTTCAAAATAAAAGTGAATAAAACTAAACAAGATTGATAGCAACTACTCCTACAAGTGCCTAGAGCCTATATCATGCATTGGAATTGTTTGGGACCTTAAAAATTTAACATGCAAGCTCAAGAACATGGTCACCTATGCAGCAAAAATTTGCAATGAATAAAGCACTAGAACAAAAACTATTTGGACCAATGGAGGAGTCACATACCAAGCAACAATCTCCCAAAGCAGTTTTGCGAATGGAGCTTTGAGCTAAGAGATCGAAAATCGCAGCAAAACGAGCTAGAACTCGGGCTTGAGCTGGATGGGGATTTTTTGGGGTAGAAGATGAAGTGTGTGGGTGCTGGCATAAGTGGAGGGGACCCACCAGGGGCCCACGAGACAGGAGGCACGCCCTACGGGGGGGCCCCTCCTCTCTCGTGGCCTGGTGCTTGCCCCTCCTACATTGTTTTCAGTGCCTAAAATCCTTAAATATTCCAGAAAAAATCATACTAAATTTGCAGGGCATTTGGAGCACTTTTATTTTCGGACTATTTTTTAATGCACGGATAATTCAGAAAACAGACGGATAATACTATTTTTGCTTTATTTATTCTAAATAACAGAAAGTAAAAAGAGGGTACAGAAGGTTGTGCCTTCTAGTTTCATCCATCTCGTGATCATCACAATGAATCCACTAACAAGGTCCATCAAGTCTTGTTAACAAACTCATTCCGAATAACACGGAACCGGAGAAATTTTGAATAACACTATGTTACCTCAACGGGGATATGAAAATCCCCAACAATAAGAATATCATACTTTTTCTTGACAGTAGGGAGAGGAAATTCAAAATTTCCAAAAATAATAGTTGGAACTTTTTCAATAGAATTGATGCTATGAACTTGAGATTGTTTCCTCGGAAAGTGTACAGTGTGCTCATTACCATTAACATGAAAAGTGACATTGCCTTTGTTGCAATCAATAACAGCCCCTGCAGTATTAAGAAAAGGTCTACCGAGGATAATAGACATACTATCGTCCTCGGGAATATCAAGAATAACAAAGTCCGTTAAGATAGTGACATTTGCAACCACAACAGACACATCCTCACAAATACCGACAGGTATAGCAGTTGATTTATCAGCCATTTGCAAAGACATTTCAGTAGGTGTCAACTTATTCAATTCAAGTCTACGATATAAAGAGAGAGGCATAACACTAACACCAGCTCCAAGATCGCATAAAGCAGTTCTAACATAATTTCTTTTAATGGAACATGGTATAGTTGGAACACCCGGATCTCCAAGTTTCTTTAGTATTCCACCCTTAAAAGTGTAATTAGCAAGCATGGTGGAAATTTCAGCTTTCGGTATCTTTCTTTTATTTGTAATGATATCCTTCGTATATTTATCATAAGGATTTACTTTAAGCATATCAGTTAAGCGCATACGTAAGAAAGTAGGTCTAATCATTTCAGCAAAGCGCTCAAAATCCTCATCATCCTTTGACTTGGATGGTTTAGGAGGAAAGGGCATGGGTTTCTGAACCCATGGTTCTCTTTCTTTACCGTGCTTCCTAGCAACAAAATCTCTCTTATCATAACGTTGATTCTTTGATTGTGGGTTATCAAGATCAACAACAGGTTCAATCTCTGCATCATTATTTTTGCTAGGTGGAGCATCAACATGAACATTATCATTAACATTATCACTTGGTTCATGTTCATCATCTGATTGTGTTTCAGCATCAGAAATAGAAATATCATTGGGATCCTCAAGTGTGTCTACAGTAGGTTCACTAGAAGCATGCAAAGTTCTATCATCTTTCTTCTTCTTCTTTTTAGAACAACTAGGTGCCTCTAAATTATTTCTCTGAGAATCTTGCTCGATTCTCTTAGGGTGGCCTTCAGGATACAAAGGTTCCTGAGTCATTCTACCGGTTCTAGTAGCCACTCTAACAACAAAGTCATTTTTGTTATTCAATTCATCAAGCAAACCATTTTGAGTTTTGAGTACTTGCTCAGCTTGAGTAGCAACCATAGAAGTATATTTGCTAACGCGGTGAAGTTCATCTTTAACTCTAGCCAGATTATCACCTACGCGTCCTATCTCAAAAGCATTATTCTTTAACTCTCTACCAACATAAGCATTAAAACTTTCTTGTATAGCCATAAAGTCATCAAATTCATCTAAGCATGGGCTATGAAATTTAGTAGAGGGTATTTCAACTTCATCATATCTATAGAGAGAATTTAACTTTACTACCTGTGTCGGGTTATCAAGACAATGTGGTTCTTCAAGCGGTAAATTAAGACCATGTATTTCTTCAATAGGAGGTAAATTCTTAACATCTTCAGCTTTAATACCTTTTTCTTTCATTGATTTCTTTGCCTCTTGCATATCTTCAGGACTGAGAAATAAAACACCTCTCTTCTTCGGAGTGGGTTTAGGAATAGGCTCACGAGTTGGCTCAATTGGTTCAGAAATTACTTCAGGAACTGGCTCAGGAAGGGTCCAATTATTTTCATTAGTCAACATATTATTCAATAGTATTTTAGCTTCGTCGACTATTCTTTCCCTGAAAACACAACCAGCACAACTATCCAAGTAGTCCTTGGAAGCATCGGTTAGTCCATTATAAAAGATATCAAGTATTTCATTTTTCTTAAGAGGATGATCAGGCAAAGCATTAAGTAACCGGAGAAGCCTCCCCCAAGCTTGTGGGAGACTCTCTTCTTTGATTTGCACAAAATTATATATATTTCCCGCAAGGCAGCTAGTTTCTTATGGCAGGGAAATATGTAGCAGAGAAGTAATAAATCATATCCTGGGGACTACGCACACAACCAGGAGCAAGAGAATTATACCAAGTCTTAGCATCACCCTTTAATGAGAACGGAAATATCTTAAGAATATATAAATAGCGAGACTTCTCATCATTAGTAAACAGGGTAGCTATATCATTCAACTTGGTAAGATGTGCCACAACAGTTTCAGATTCAAGGCCATAAAAAGGATCAGATTCAACTAAAGTAATAATATCAGGATCAACAGAGAATTCATAATCCTTATCGGTAACACAGATAGGTGAAGTAGCAAAAGCAGGGTCGGGTTTCATTCTAGCATTAAGGGACTGCTGCTTCCATTTAGCTAATAATTTCTTAAGATCATTTCTATCATTGCAAGCAAGAATTTCCATAGCAGCTTTTTCATTCATAACACAACCGTTAGGAACAACAGGTAATACATAATCATTGGGGGGACCTTCATCATCACTATCATCAGTAATAGGATCTTTAGTAATTTTATTCCCCCTAACTCTAGCAAGTTGTTCATCTAGAAATTCACCTAATGGCACAGTAGTATCACGCACAGAAGTAGTTTCATCATGCATAGCAGAAGTGGCATCATCAATAACATGCGACATATCAGAATTCATAGCAGTAGGAGGTTTAGGTGTCGCAAGCTTACTAATAACGGAAGGAGAATCTAGTGCAGAGCTAGATGGCAATTCCTTACCTCCCCTCATAGTTGAGGGCAAAATAGTAGTTCGATCGTCTTCCAAGTTCTTCATAGTGATCAAAAGATATAAATCCCAAGTGACTCAGAGAATAGAGCTATGCTCCCCGGCAACGGCGCCAGAAATTAGTCTTGATAACCCACAAGTATAGGGGATCACAATAGCTTTCGAGGGTAGAGTATTCAACCCAAATTTATTGATTCGACACAAGGGGAGCCAAAGAATATTCTCGAGTATTAGCAGTTGAGTTTTCAATTCAACCACACCTAGATAACTTAGTATCTGCAGCAAAGTGTTTAGTAGCAAAAGTGGTATGATAATAAAGGTAATGGTAGCAAAAGTAAAGATAAATGTTTTTGGGTTTTTGTAGTAGTTGTAACAGTAGCAACGGAAAAGTAAATAAGCGAAGAACAATATATGAAAAGCTCGTAGGCAATGGATCAGTGATGGATAATTATGTCGGATGCGATTCCTCATGCAATAGTTATAACATAGGGTGATATAGAACTAGCTCCAATTCATCAATGTAATGTAGGCATGTATTCCGTAAATAGTCATACGTGCTTATGTAAAAGAACTTGCATGACATCTTTTGTCCTACCCTCCCGTGTTCAGCGGGGTCCTTACGGAAACTAAGGGATATCAAGGCCTCCGTTTAATAGAGAACTGGAAGAAAGCATTAACACATAGTGAATACACGAACTCCTCAAACTACGGTCATCACCGAGAAGTATCCCGATTATTGTCACTTCGGGGTTGTCGGATTATAACACATAATAGGTGACTATAGACTTGCAAATAGGATCAAGAACACACATATATTCATGAAAACATAATAGGTTCAGATCTGAAATCATGGCACTCGGGCCCTAGTGACAAGCATTAAGCATAGCAAAGTCATAGCAACATCAATCTTAGAACATAGTGGATACTAGGGATCAAACCCTAAAAAAACTAAGTTGATTACATGGTAAATCTCATCCAAGCCATCACCGTCCAGCAAGCCTACGATGGAATTACTCACACACGGCGGTGAGCATCATTAAATTGGTGATGGAGGATGGTTGGTGACGACGACGGCGACGAATCCCCCTCTCCGGAGCCTCGAACGGACTCCAGATCAGCCCTCCCGAGAGAGATTAGGGCTTGGCGGCAGCTCCGTGTTGTGAAACGCGATGAAACTTTCTCCTTGATATTTTTCTCCCCGAGACGGAATATATGGAGTTGGAGTTGAGGTCGGAGGAGGTCCAGGGGGCCCACGAGATAGGAGGGCGCGCCCTGGGGGGCCGCACCCCCCTGTCTCGTGGACAGCCTGTGGGCCCCCTGGCCTTGATTCTTTCACCAAAAATTCTTATTAATTCTGAAAAGTGCCTCCGTGGATTTCCAGGACATTCTGAGAACTTTTCTTTTCTACACATAAAACAACATCATGGCAGTTCTGCTGAAAACAGTGTCATTCCGGGTTAGTTTCATTCAAATCATGCAAGTTAGATTCCAAAACAAGGGCAAAAGTGTTTGGAAAAGTAGATACGTTGGAGACGTATCAAGATGCTAATCAATTGATATTGGTGCAAGTGAGTAGGGATTGCGATGCTATGGATGCACTAGAGCTATAAGTGTACGAAATCTCAAAAGAATACTAAGTGGGTGTGCATCCAACTTGCTTTCTCACGAAGACCTAGGGCAATTTGAGGAAGCCCATCAGTGAAATATACAAGGCAAGTTCTATAATGAAAAATTCCCACTAGTAATATATGAAAGTGACAACATAGGAGACTCTCTATCATGAAGATCATGGTGCTACTTTGAAGCACAAGTGTGGAAAATGATAGTAACATTGTCCCTTCTCTCTTTTTCTCTCATTTTTTTTGTTTTTTGGGCTCTTTGCTTCTTTTTGTCCGGAGCCTCATCCCGACTTGTGGGGGAATCATAGCCTCCATCATCCTTTCCTCACATGGGACAATGCTCTAATAATGATCATCATCACACTTTTATTTACTTACAACTCAAGAATTGCAACTCGATACTGGAACAAAAATATTACTATATAACAATACCTCTGGCGGTGTACCAGGATGTGCAATGATCTCGCATAGCAAAGCTATCAAAAAATGGACGAGCCATGAAAATATCATGCTAGCTATCATACTATCATGCAAAGCAATATGACAATGATGGTATGTGTCATAATAAATGGAACGGTGGAAGTTGCATGGCAATATATCTCGGAATGACTATGGAAATGCCATAATAGGTAGGTATGGTGGCTGTTTTGAGGAAGAGTATATGGTGGGTTTAATGCACGGGCGAAAGTTGCGCGGTACTAGAGAGGCTAGCAAAGGAGGAGGGTGAGAGTGCGTATAATCCATGGACTCAACATTAGTCATAAAGAACTCACATACTTATTGCAAACATTTATTAGCCCTCAAAACAAACTACTAATACGCATGCTCTTAGGGGGATAGATTGACAGGAAAATACTATCGCTCGTTCGCGACCGCCACTCATAGACAATCAAAAATAAATCATGCTCCAACTTCATCACATAACGAAATAACATACATGCATGCTTCAGGAATCAAAAAGCTTAACACAAGTATTTCTATTAACCAACAATTACCAACTAGAATGACTCTAATATCACCATTGATAACCCACAAGTATAGGGGATCGTTTTTAGCCTTCTCGATAAATAAGTGTGTCGAACCCAACGAGGAGCTAAAGGTGAAACAAATATTCCCTCAAGTTCTATCGACCACCGATACAACTCTACGCACACTTGACGTTTGCTTTACCTAAAACAAGTATTAAACTATTTTGCAAGAATAAAACTACGAGTACTTTGCGATAATAAAACTATGAATAAATTGGAAGGTAAAAAAGTGGATAGCTTTTGTGAACAAGAAAGTTATTTGTCCCTAGCCAATCGATAACAAGTACCGGTAATCATTCTTGCAATTTTATATGAGGGAGAGGCATGAGCTAACATACTTTCTCTACTTGGATCATATGCACTTATGATTGGACCCCTAGCAAGCATCCGCAACTACTAAAGACCATTAAGGTCGTGAAACCGAACCATAGCATTAAGTATCAAGTCCTCTTTATCCCATACGCAGCAACCCACCTACTCGGGTTTAAGCTTCTGTCACTCTCGCAACCCACCATAAGTGAATCATGAATGTATTGCAACACCCTACAGCGGGGGGCCCTCACATTTGCGTGAAACGGAAGGCACCATAGGACATCACCATAAATTAAATATACAATCATACCAACCAAGATCACAATTGACCCACATGACAAAATGGATCTACTCAAACATCATAGGATAGCCAAATATCATTGGGAAATAATTTATGGAGTTGAGCACCATGTTTAAGTAGAGATTACAGCGAGGAGAAGAGGTGTTACACCGCTGCATAGAGGGGGAGAAAGTTGGTGTCGACGATAGCAAGATTGTTGATGTAGATCGTCGTCACGATCCTAGCCCCGGCGGCACTCCGGCGCCATTGGAAGAGAGGGGGAGAGAGCCCCCTCCTTGTTCTTCTTCCTCGATCTCCCCCCTAGATAGGAGGAGAGTTCCCCCTCTGGTCCATGGTCTCCATGGTGGCGGAGGGGCGGGAGCCCCTCCAAGATTGGATCTCCCTCTTTGTTCTCTTCTATTTCGCGTCCCCCAGATCTGGCCCTTCACGGTTTCTTAAATTTCCGGAGATCCGTAACTCTGATTGCGCTGAAATTTTTACACGATTTTTATTGCACCAGAAGAAGGGCCCCAATCGTCCTTCGAGGTGGGCATAAGACACCTGGGCACGCCTGGGCCCCCAGGCGCGCCCCTCGTGGGTTGCGGGAAATGTGGGCCCCCGTTTGCGTTGGTTCTGCCTCCCAAAAATCACATAAATTCCAAAATAATTCTCTGTAAATTTTTATCATGTTTGGACTTTGTTTGGTATGGATTTTCCATGATACAAAAAACATGCAACATACAGGAACTGGCACTGGGCACTAGATCAATAGGTTAGTCCAGTAAATCATATAAAAAGTTGCCCAAAACTGTATAAAAGTTGTATAATATTGGGATGAAACAATGAAAAATTATAGATACGACAGCGACATACGAGCATCCCCAAGCTTAATTCATGCTCGTCCTCGAGCAGGTAAATGATAAAAAAAGATAATTTTTGATGTGGAATGCTACCTAGCATAAACTTGATCATATATCTAATCATGGCAATAATATTAAGACATAAGTGATTCAAAGCAATAGTCTATAATTTGACATAAAGACATCAATACTCAGGAAAACCAATAAACAATCATGTCTTTCAAAATATCAATGCTAAAGAACGTTATCCCTACAAAATCATATAGCCTTGTCATGCACACAAAGTATAAATCATGTACTACCCTGATGTCAGCCAAGCAATTGGTTCATACTTATTAACGCGCTTCAGCCTTTTCAACCCTCACACAATACATGAGCGTGAGCCATGGATATAGCACTATGGGTGGAATAGAGTATGATGATTGGGGTTAATATAGAGAAGACAAAAAAAGTAAGAAAGTCTCACATTGACGCAGCTAACCAACGGGCTATGGAGATGCCCATCAATTGATATCAATGCGAGGAGTAGGGATTGCCATGCAACGAATGCACTAAGAGCTATAAGTGTATGAAAGCTCCATATAAAAACTAAGTGGGTGTGCATCTAATCCTATAATGAAAAATTCCCACTAGTATATGAAGGTGAGAACATAGGAGACTCTCTATATGAAAAACATGGTGCTACTTTGAAGCACAAGTGTGGTAAAAGATAGTAACAATGCCCCTTCTCTTTTTTCCCTTTCTCTTTTTTTCTCTCTTTTTTCTCTCATTGTCCGGAGTCTCATCCCGACTTGTGGGGGAATCACAGTCTCCTTCATCCTTTCCTCACTGGGACATGCTCTAATAATGAATAGTGATGATCATCACACTTCTATTTACTTATAACTCAAAAGAAATAAAAATTACAACTCGATACCTAGAACAAAATATGACTCTATATGAAAGCCTCTGGCAGTGTACCAGGATGTGCAATGATCTAGCATAACAACGATATCAAAAAACGGACAAGCCATGGAAATATCATGCTAGCTATCTTACGATCATGCAAAGCAACATGACAATGAATGCTCAAGTCATCAAAATGGAGGCGGTGAAAGTTGCATGGCAATATACCTCGAAATGGCTATGGAAAGGCCATAATAGGTAGGCATGATGGCTGTTTTGAGGAAGATATAATAAGGCTTATGTGTGATAGAGCGTATCATATCACGGGGTTTGGATGCACATGCAAAGTTTGCACCACATCTAGAGGTGAGAATGGGCAATACACGGTACCGTAGAGGCTAGAAAATTGCGGAAAGGTAAGAGTGTGTATAATCCATGGACTCACATTAGTCATAAAGAACTCATATACTTATTGTAGAAGTTTATTAGCCCTCGAAGCAAAGTACTACTACGCATGCCCCTAGGGGAATAGATTGGTAGGAAAAGACCATCGCTCGTTCCCGACCGCCACTCATAAGGAAGACAATCAATAATAAATCATGCTCCAAATTCATAGCATAACGAGAGACTACACGTGCATGCTTCGGGAATCATAAACCTTAACACCAATATTCTTACTAACCACAACCATTTACTAGTACCTCCCACATATTGCATCTCTATATCGCAAAACTATTGCAAGGAATCAAACATACCATATTCAGTGATCCATAAGTTTTAAGTAGGATTTTATGACTAACCATGCAAATGACCAATTCTTGTTGACTCTCTAAATAGATATAACTGAAGTAAGAGAGTTTAATTCTTTCTAAAAAATACCATGCTATAACAAATATAAGTGAAGCAGAAGAGTATTCTACAAACAACGGTTTTCTATGTGAAGAGAAACAGGCAATCCAAACTTCAAATGATATAAGTGAAGCACGTGAAGCATTCTATAAAGCCATACTCAAAAGATATAAGTGAAGTGCAATGAGAATTCTATAAATCAAACATGGACTATCTCATACCATCATGGTGCATAAAATAAAAATGAAAAATAAATACAAAAGTGTCGGTGGGAAACGACACCTATGGGATCACGAGAATCCCTACAACGCTTGTGGGGCGTTGGGTTGTGAGGAGAGCAGGATCAGCAATCAGTACGAGCACGCGGGTCGTTTACCCAGGTTCGGGCCGCAGAGATGTGTAACACCCTAGTCCTGCTTGGATGTGTGTATTTGAGTTCTTGGGGTTCTGAACTAGCTACAATGAGCATCCCTGGTTCTAAAGTCCGAATCCCTCTCCTAGAAGCCTCGGGCCTCCCTTTATAGGCAAGGGGATTGCCACAGTGGCACACAGGAGGTGGCATCGGGGTACTGTGATTAAGCCTATCCCTTGCCATTACGGGACAAGGTGCATTTAATGCGCCCCTGACATGTCCCCCTTACTTTACCGCCGCTTTGCCCTGCCTCGACACGCGCCTGGGCCAACGAGGCGGTCAGTGCCATGTGGGGTGGTAGGCTGCTGAGGTGGCGCGGTGGCCGGGCCTTCACGAAGATTTGCATGCCACCACGTAGGCATGCGCTGAGTTGGCTGAGAAGCCCTGTGTCGACACGCAGGTGCCTGCCCAGCTGGTGGGCTGGCAGCTGCATGGGAGTGGTGGCATAGGCTTGGCGGGTGTGGGCCTGGCTGTGGTCTCGCAGACGCCCTCGGCAAGGGCCTTGCTAGGGCCCCAGCAAGGGTCTTGCCGTGGCGTTGCGGTCGTCCCCGACAAGGGTCTTGCCGGGGGTCTTGTGGGTTCTCTTGGCGAGGATCTCGCCGAGGTTCATCGTCTTTTACTCTTGTGATTTGAAGTGTTCCTTGTCTTCACAAAGATCTGCATGCCACCATGGAGGCGCCTCCCGAGCTTTGATCCCAACGCGGTTGGCAGTGCTTGGAGGGACTGGGGCTCAAGGGCGGCGTGCCCCGCCGGCGTCAGGTATACTGCCCCCGGCAAGGGCCTTGCCGGGGTCATGGGTGCTGCCCTCGCAAGGACCTTGCCGGGGAAAACCACTTCGCCTTCTGGCTCTTTATGCTTCTGTCTTGGCGTTGCTTTGATTCTGTGCTGTGGCTTCGATTTCCTGTCTCTGCCCCGCTTAAGTGTGGTCGTGGGCGCGTCTCTGACTGCCCGTGCACAAATAAGGGGTAAAAAAGAGCGCCCCTATTTTGGTACACCGACAGGAGCCCCCAGGCCTGGTCCACACATAAGCGTGACACGTTGTTGGGCCAGGCCTAGAACGGTGTGCCGGCAGGCGGGGCGGTTTTTACTGCGGTAACTTTCCGTCCGCTACGCTTCTCCATGACGACCATAGAACGCGCGATGTGGGGGTCGTGCGTGACCTGGGGGGAATGCGCAGGGCGGTCGCAGCAGGCATGCGTCACATCGCATTAAATGGGAAAAGAGGCGGCCCGCGTCTTCCCCATGAAAAGGAATAACCGCGGGCGCGCGACTGATTTACCCCCTGTGCTTTCCCCAATCTCGCCACCGCCGTCCCCATCTTCTTCTTCCTCGAGCTCTTGCTCACTGCTGCTGTGCTCCCCACCGCCCCTAGCTTCTCGCCCTCTTCCCAATCGCCATGGCGCCCAAATCTGGCAAGAGAAAGGGCGTGGCCAAGGACACGAGGGAGAAAGAGATGCCGGAGAGCGAGGCAGCGGCGCGGCGGGTGCAGGCCGCCTATTTTGTCTCGTCGACTGTCGACACCCTCGAGCTCAGGGACTACTACAAGCCGTTTTGGGGGGCAGCGACGTCGGCGCACCTCGCCACACGTGCCCTCCTCGCGGCTTGCAAGAAGGGCGGACAGAAATGGTACCCATTTTTCGTCAATTTTTTCTTTTGCGGGCTCTGCCCCCCTTTTTCCGACTTTGTCAATGACATCATGCGTACCTTCGGCTTCCACCTGCTAGATCTCACGCCGAATGCCAAGGCGTATCTGGCGTATTCGCCCATCTTTGCGAGGGTTTCGTTGGAGTGGTGCCCAGCATGACGCTCTTCCGCCATTAGTTTTACCCCCGTATCTAGCCCGGGGGCGCCCTTTCCGGAACCGTCGCCTGGATCCCGAGGAGCCAGGAGAGAGGCGCGTATCCGGAAGGCGCCGTAAAGGAAAGATGGGAGGAATGGCGGGCCCAGTGGTGCTGGGTCATGGAGGAAAACCCACCGGAGTTCTGCCGGGGCGTTCGTCAGGAGCCGCTGCCCCGTTGCACGGACTGGGGCGACATCGACCCCGATGATAAGAAGTTTTCGATTGCCACCACCAGGATCCGCCGCCTCACCAAGGCCGGGCTCACCCTCGAGATGATGGCGGCGGATTTCATCCATCGTCGAATCGCTCCGCTGCACAAGAAGGGGAGGCCGGCCTGGGATTTCAGGAACGCGGCTAACATGATGAGGCTCCGCACCGGCCTGCAGAACAACTTCACGGTGCTGGGGCACTCCTAGTATTGCCGGAGGCTCTTCCAGCTCAAGGAATTCGCTGACGGCAGGGTGGAGAGGACCGGCAAGGCCAAGAAGTCCGGCAAGGTCGTCAAGGGGCCCTTGTTTGGGCTGCCGCCAGGGGTGGTCCCGTTGAGCAACAACTCCCGGCAGGCCGAAATCTTGGCCATGATGCCGTCCTTCAACGCGCACGGTCTTGACCCGGCCTCGATCGAGCCCCCGGCACACGAGGTTGAGGAGTTCTTCGCCAATTTGGTTGAAGAACTCGACCACGAGGAACCGCGGCTCATCCAGGACACCACCCAGGAGGAGCTGAACTATATTGCCGCAAAGGCGATGGAGGCGGAGCTCGCCAAGCTTGCCGGCAAGGCCAGCGGCATGGAGAACGAGGCTGCCGCGGCTGCAGAGGAGGAGGAGCTCGCCGTGTGGGTGAAGTCCGTCAAGGAGGCAGCCCGTGCCAGCACCGAGGCCCCTCCTGCTGAGGGCGTGGGTGAAGGGTCATCCGAGGAGGAGGCTGAGGCCGGCGAGCCCCCGACTACGCGGTGGAGGCGCACTCTGCGTCGGGCCGGTTCTGGCGAGCCGGTCTAGCCCGGCAAGGCCGTGGCGCGGCAAGGGGCCCCAAAGGGGGGGCGTGACGAGGGCCGCGGCGGCGAAGAAGGAGGTCGCGGCGACGAAGAAGAAGGCCGCAGTGGCGAAGAAGACGCCCGCCTCTTCTTCATCCAAACGCTTCTGGACTCCTTCACCTCCCCCTCGCCCCGCGGGCACCGGCACGGACATTGGCTTTGACTTCTCGTCGCTCAGCCCGAGGGGGAAGAGGAAGGCAGCAGAGGAGGAGGAAGAAGATGAGTAAGCGCTCCGCCTCTCATCGTTTCTATCCTTACGAATCACGCCGCCCTTCTTGATTTGACTTATTCTCGGCGGGAGACGGAGACATTGGCTCAGCGGGCGGCGAAGAGGGCCAAAGCCTCGACGGGTAGCCCGCCCCCGCTGGGTACTTCAAAGGCACCGCTGGTGGTGGAGAGCAGCCCGGACAATAGCCCGCAGCGTAGCCCCCGGCTCAGCCCCTAGCATAAGTTAACCATCCACCGTTTGCCAACGCTTGCCAGGGTCCGATTCTCTTGTTGTTAACCTTGCTATGGTTTGCAGGAGAGGAACGATAGCAGGAGGAGCCACCAAGGGCCTCCCTCACCATGCCGCCCCCGTCGACCACACCACCCCGAGGGGCGTCCCCGACAAGGGCGTCAAATATCGAGCCCATGCGCACGGAGGAGGAGGAGGTAGACTTGGGCGCTGGGGGCCCCATCCCGACAACAGACGTTGGCGGGGAGGGGGCCACATCTTCCCAGCCTAGCACGGGTGACTCATTCATGCTCCCTTGCTCTTCTTTCTTTTCTCCTAAACCTTGGCTTTGGCCGTGCCTCATTTCCTCCTTCAGCGTCCAGGCCCCCCCGACAGACCAGGGGACACCGACACCATCATCGAGGAGGTTGCTGCGGACACCGTGGCTGAGGCTAAGAAGGTCGCCACCGAGGAGGCCGCCAAGACCGCGACCGAGGATGCCGCCAAGGGGCTTGCCGGGGAGACCGGCGAGTGCGCCGCCGAGGAGGCCGGCAAGGGCGTTGCTGAGGAGGAGGTCGGCAAGGCCTCTGCCAAGGAGGAGGTGGTTGACGACCAACCCTCATCGTCTGCTGCCTCTGGCTCAGGCAGGTACCTGAAGGTGAGCGACGACGTGTTCGTTCACCTCTAGGGTCGGCGAGCACGAGGGCGCCGGCCGAGGGGGAGGTGTTCGACGACGAAGTTCTCGCCGCTGCCGGGCTTGAGGTCATCGACGAGCCGAGCACTGGTGGTGGCACCCAGGAGGAGCGGCTCCTCCAGGCCATGAGTGCCAGCTTCAACAAGCTTTAGGCGCTCCACCACGCCCGTCTGGACAAGGCGAAGTCGAAGGAGGCGGTGGCGCACAAGGTGGAAACAGACCTTGCGGAGCGCGTCGCCGAAGCGCGGGCTTTGTTCCGCCAGGCCCAGGAGGAGCTGAAGGCCGCCCAAGACCAGCTGGCGCAGCGCGACCTGGAACTCCTCCTGAAGCAGGCCGGCTTTGATAAGGCCCGGGATGAAGCGAGGGAGGAGGCCTCCAAGGCCGAGGCCGCCCGATCTCAGTGCGAGGCCGAGCTGAACTCCCAGGAGGAGGATCTTGTCGCCCGTGAGATGGTGCTTGCCGCTACACTCCGCCACAAGGACGAGGAGGTCGAGAAGCTTGTCGCGGCGCGGATCCAAGAGCTGGAGCACAAGCACAAAGAGGCGCTCGATGCCCAGGCCCTGGCCCATGGCAACAGGGTGGAGGAGCTGGAGGTGGAGCGGGATGGCTTGAAGGCCAGGGTCGATCAGCTAGTGAAGGAGAGGGATTTGGCCCGCCGCACCTTGTTGGAGGCGCAGGACGAAAACCTGGCAAAGGCCGAGCGGCTCTCCCGTGCCAACGACTCCATCGAAGATCTGAGGCGAAAGCTGGAGGGTCTTGAGAAGACGCTCACGGAGGCCACGACCCGAGAAGGAGCCCTGACCAAGACCCTGGCAGAAGAGAGGCAGTAGTGGAGGAACGACGCCACCAATCACGCAGATTTCGTGAAGGGCGACAAAATTTGGACCGACCGCCTTGCCAACATCACCAACAGGATCACCAAGCAGCTGGCCTACATGAAGATGCCGGAGGTGAAGTATGCTCCGGAGCTGGGCACGAACCCCCACGCCAAGCTGACCTTGTTCTTTGAGGGCGTTCTTGGTGCCCTGAAACGGCTCGAAGCCAACCGGGGGAGCTCCTTGGCCAACGAGTCCTGGATGATTTGCCAGGGTGCCATGACCAAGGTTCTCACCAAGCTGGCATTCTGGAACTGCGACCTCGATTTCGACGCCGCTGTAGACAGCTTGCCAGGCGATCCAGACCTCTCAGGGGTCAAGGAGCGCATCGATCCCATCAACATCCATGTCAGTGGAATCCCGAGGTTGGAGGGCCAGCGCCGGGACTAGGCACCATGTTTCTTGTTGCCGCTGCAGGTTCCTGACCAAAACAATTCACATCTTTAGTTAGAACCGCAGCAACAATTGGTGTAATATAACTCTGCACTACTTTTAATATGATGCATGTTATTTCCCTGTTTAACCTTTCTCTGTATGTCCACCCTACGCTTACTGGGTAGGCTTGCCGGTGCGTAAACCCGAACCGCTGCGCTTCAAAGGACGGATCCTTTAGCGGCCGGCAGGGCGTTCTTGCCGCCGCACAAACCACCTTGTCGTTCTCAGCGCGGCCACTCGAACTGCCGAGCGGACTCGAGGCAGAGCGAGAGCGTTGCCGATAGCGGAAGGCCACCCTGCCGCTCCCGACGTAGCCGCTTGATCTATCGAGCGGACTCGAAACAGACCAAGAGCACTGCCGATAGCGGAAGGGCCCCACCACGTGCAGGTTTCCCATACAGAGGAAAGATCTTCGAGGAAGATAACCTTATGTAAGAAGGAATTGTTCAAAGTTTTTGCATGACTTAGATTTTTTTTGTCGTCGCGCGAACGCTCTCCACACTCACCGACGGGACTGCTTGCTTGGTCGCCTTCTTCCTCGGAAGCCATGGCGACGAAGAACTATGCTACTAGCTGCAAAACCAGATGCTCACTACTGCGCCCCCTACCTGGCGTGCCAAAGATGTCGGTGGGAAACGACACCTATGGGATCACGAGAATCCCTACTACGGTTGCGGGGCGCTGGGTTGTGAGGAGAGCAGGATCAGCAGTCAGTACGAGCACGCGGGTCATTTACCCAGGTTCGGGCCGCAGAGATGCGTAACACCCTAGTCCTGCTTGGATGTATGTATTTGAGTTCTTGGGGTTCTGAACTAGATACAATGAGCGTCCCTGGTTCTAAAGTCCGAATCCCTCTCCTGGAAGCCTCGGGCCTCCCTTTATAGGCAATGGGATCGCCACAGTGGCACACAGGAGGTGGCATCGGGGTACTGTGATTAAGCCTATCCCTTGCCATTACGGGATAAGGTGCATTTAATGCGCCCCTGACGTGTCCTCCTTACTTTACCGCCGCTTTGCCCTGCCTCGACATGCGCCTGGGCAAGCGAGGCGGTCAATGCCATGTGGGCTGGCAGGCTGCTGAGGTGGTGCGATGGTGGGGCCTTCACAAAGATTTGCATGCCACCACGTAGGCATGCGCTGAGTTGGCTGAGAAGCATTGTGTCGACACGCAGGTGCCTGTCCAGCTGGTGGGCTAGCAGCTGCATGGGAGCGGTGGCAGAGGTTTGGCGGGTGCGGGCCTGGTTGCGGCCTTGCGGACGCCCTCGGCAAGGGCCTTGCCGGGGCCCCGGCAAGGGTCTTGCCATGGCGTTGCAGTCGCCCCCGGCAGGGGTCTTGCCGGGGGTCTTGTGGGTTCTCTTGGCGAGAATCTCGCCGAGGTTCGTCGTCTTTTACTCTTCTGATTTGAAGTGTTCCTTGTCTTCACAAAGATCTGCATGCCACCATGGAGGCGCCTCCCGAGCTTTGGTCCCAACGTGGTTGGCGGTGCTTGGAGGGACTGGGGCTCAAGGGCGGCGCACACCGCTAGCGTCAGGTAGACTGCCCCCGGCAAGGGCCTTGCTGGGGTCGAGGGTGCTACCCTGGCAAGGACCTTGCCGGGGAAAACCACTTCGCCTTCTAGCTCTTTATGCTTTTGTCTTGGCGTTTCTTTGATTCTGTGCCGTGGCTTCGATTTCCTGTCTCTGCCCCGCTTAAGTGTGGTCGTGGGCGCGACTCTGGCTGCCCATGCACAAATAAGGGGTACAAAAGAGCGCCCCTATTTTGGTACACCAACAAAAAGATGCTCCAAGATTTGCACATATCACATGAACGAAACAAAGATGAAAACATACCGATACTTGTTGAAGAAAGATGGGATGCCTTACGGGGAATCCCCGAGATTAGACACTTGAGTATCCTTGAATATTTACTTGGGGTACCTTGGGAATCCCCAAGCTTGAGCTCTTGCCTCTCCTCCTTCTCCTCATATCGAGACCTCCTCGATCTTTTTTCACTTCATCCACACAAAACTCAACAGAAAGCTCGGTAAGATCCGTTAGTATAATAAAGAAAATAACTACTCTAAGTATTGTACAAACCGATTCACATTTTGTTTTTTGCATTGTAGCTACTGTAATATAACTTTTCCATGGCTTATACCACCGATAGAATCGATAGTTTCATCAAAACAAGCAAAACAATGCATCAAAAAGAGAATCTGTCTTAAACAGGACAGTCTGTAGTAATATAAACACTACCATACTTCCGTAACTCCAAAAATTCTTACAAATTAGGACGAAATAAACACTTTGTATAGAAAGACTGCACAAAATGTTTTAGAACCTTTTGACGTTCCAGTAAAAAATGAAAACTCACGCACTATAGCCAAAGTTTCCGTTTCTGCACCGCACATACCAACAAACTATCTAATCATCCTAAAGGCAAATCTTGACATATGATATAATACAATGGGTTTGTACAAGGGGATAATTATTTTTGTTGAATAGTTTCTATAATGGATATTCACAAAGTTTCCATGGGCATGAACAAACTTCAAGGCTAGCTCACACTTTCACAATGATCGTCCCTGTCACTTTCACTTTTCTTTTTGTGAAGTTTTAAGCTCCCCTCTATATTTTTTTTGTTTTTAAACTTTATAAAATCACTCAAAATAAATAAAATGACTCCCTAAACTTCCTGGTTGTCTCCCTAGCAGCGCCTTCTTTAAAGCCATTAAGCTAGGCATAAAGTGCTCAAGTAATGAATCCACCCGGATCCCAAGTTATATCAAAGCCAATTTTAATTAGCAATGATTTGGCATTGAGTAGTGAGTACAAAGAAACATATATCAAGAAATGGCGAAGTCTAACTCTCTTCCTATGCATCGACATGTCATATAAGAACAATTATGCACATCAAGTAGAAGCCAATACATAGCATAAGCAGTTTCTTGCAATTTTATCGTGTTGGAAACATAAAGAGGTGGAGATGTAGTTCCTCTCTCATAATAGTTGCAAGTAGGAGCAGCAAGCACATGCATATTGTATTCATCAAAATCATCATGTGTAGTAGCAAAACACAACCCATCAATATAATCCTTAGTAAGTGCAAACTTCTCCAAGATAGTGTGGTTTGGAGAATTCAAAAAGATAATAGGACTATCATGTGTGGGTGCAATAGGAACAATTTCATTCTTAACATAAGGAACTATAGCAAGTTCATCTCCATAAGCACAATTCATATTGGCATCATGGCCACAAGCATATCAAGCATCAAGTTCATCAAAAAGGGATATTTCAAATGAATAAACAGGATCATGGCAATCATCATAGCATTCATCCTTCGGTAAGAACGAATGGGACATTAAAAAATGTATGAGTTGAAGAGTTACTCTCATTAGAAGGTGGGGACGGGTAGCTAATCTGCTCTTCCTCCTTTTGTTCTTCACTCTCCTCATCATCTTTTTCATCCAATGAGCTCACAGTTTCATCAATTCCTTCTTCCATAGACTCCTGCAAAATATTAGTCTCTTCTTGGACAGCGGAGACTTTCTCAATAAACACATCAATATTGTAATTGTTATAATTATCATAGCAATATTTAAGGATAGCAAAAAAATTCAGGTCTATAAACTGAATCATCAAAATCTTCATACTTTTCAAACAAAGATTCAATTTCCTAAGCACCCTTAAAAGCAACAAATTATTCTATTCGTTCCACATCATAGTAATCATATATACCATTAGAATAAGAAGCTAAGGTTTCATTATCATTAAATTTGCATGAAAAGGGAAGATGTGGAGCGTTCATCCTAGAGCAACAAGTATAATCATATCTAGAGCATACCTCTCGAGCATAGTAATGCAACACATGAATTTGATCCCATAACAATTTCCCTTTACGAGTCAAGTGATAATCCCTAAAGTATTCATGTTGATCCAATGTTACTCCCATTATATAGTTGAATGGGGTTTTCTCAGGATTATCAAAGTAGTGCGCTCATAATATCTTTCACATAACAAGCATCGAGGGTTTTAGAAGGTTCCCTGTCTCCATGAGTAGCAAGTACAACTAATTATTTTTGGTGTTTCATGTTCCATATCCATAACTAAAGATATATAACAACTTAGAACTGGAAATAAAAACTACTTAGTGATAAAGCAACCAAGCACACACGAGAATATTTGCCCCACGCTATTACTCCCCGGCAACGGCGCCATAAAAAGGTCTTGATAACCCACAAGTATAGGGGATCGTTTGTAGCCTTCTTCGATAAACAAGAGTGTCGAACCCAGCGAGGAGCTAAAGGTAGAACAAATATTCCCTCAAGTTCTATCGACCACCAATACAACTCTACGCACACTTGATGTTTGCTTTACCTAAAACAAGTATGAAACTATTTTGCAAAAATAAAACTATGAGTACTTTGTGAGAATAAAACTACAAATAAATTGCAAGGTAATAAAAGTGGATAGCTTTTGTCAAAAAGAAAGTTATTTGTCCCTAGGCAATCGATAACAAGTACCGGTAATCATTCTTGCAATTTTATATGAGGGAGAGGCATGATCTAGCATACTTTATCGACTTGGATCATATGCACTTATGATTGGAACCCTAGCAAGCATCCGCAACTACTAAAGATCATTAAGGTCGTGAAACCCAACCATAGCATTAAGTATCAAGTCCTCTTTATCCCATTCGCAACAACCCACCTACTCGGGTTTAAGCTTATGTCACTCTCGCAACCCACCATTAGCTAATCATGAATTGCAACACCCTATGGTGGGGGGCCCTCATGTTTGCAAGACACGGAGGGCACCGTTGGACAACACCATAAATAAAATATACAATCATACCAACCAAGATCATGATTAACTCACAGGACAAAATGGATCTACTCAAACATCATAGGATAACCAAATATCACTGGGAAATAATATATGGAGTTGAGCACCATGTTTAAGTAGAGATTACAGCAAGGAGAAGAGGTGTTACACCGCTGCATAGAGGGGGATAAATTTGGTGTTGATGGTAGCAAGATTGTTGATTTAGATCGTCGTCACGATCCCAGCCCCGATGGCACTCTGGCGCCACCGGGAGAGGGGGAGAGAGCCCCTCCTTCTTATTCTTCCTTGGCCTCCCCCTAGATGGGAGGAGAGTTACCCCTCTGGTACATGGTCTCCATGGCGGTGGAGGGGCGGGAGCCCCTACGAGATTGGATCTCCCTCTCTGTTCTCTTCTGTTTCGCGTCCCCCAGATCTGGCCCTTCACGATTTCTTAAATTTCTGAAGATCCGTTACTCCGATTGCGCTGAAATTTTTACGCGATTTTTTCCATAAATATCTTTCTTGCGTTCAAAAGAAGGGCCCCAACTGACCTTCGAGGTGGGAATAAGACACCTGGGCGTGCCCTGGTGGGTTGTGGGCCATTTGCATTGGTTCCACGTCCCAAAAATCACATAAATTCCAAAATAATTCTCCGTAAATTTTTCCCGCGTTTAGACTTCGTTTGATATGGATTTTCTGCGATACAAAAAACAAGCAACGAACAGGAACTGGCACTGGGCACGAGATCAATAGGTTAGTCCAATAAATCATATAAAAAGTTGGCCAAAACTGTATAAAAGTTGTATAATATTGGCATGAAACAATAAAAAATTATAGATACGATGGAGACATATCAACCATCTTTATATCTCAAAACAATTACAAGGAACCAAACTTCTCATATATTCAATGATCTCCATGAAAGTTTTTATTATATCCCTCTTGAATACCCATCATATTAGGACTAAATTCATAACCTAAGAAAATTGCCATACCATCCTTAAGACCCTCAAAATAATATAAGTGAAGATTGAGAGTTCATTAATTTATTCAGAATAAAACCACCGCCGTGCTCTAAAAGGATATAAGTGAAGCACTAGAGCAACTATCTAGCTTAAGAAATATAAGTGAAGCACATAGAGTATTCTAATAAATTCATGATTAATGTGTGTCCCTCTCAAAAGGTGTGTATGTAAAGGATGATTGTGGGAAATGAAAAATCAAAGACGGATATAATATAACATGCTCCAAGCAAAACACATATCATGTGGTGAAGAAAAATATAGCCTCAAGTAATTTTACCGATGGATTGAAGACAAAAGAGGGGATGCCATCTGGGGCATCCCCAATCTTAGATGCTTGGTTGTCCTTGAATATTACCTTGGGGTGCCTTTGGCATCTCCAAGCTTAGGCTCTTGCCACTCCCTATTCCATGGTCCAGCAAAATTTTACTCAAAACTTGAGAACTTCACAACACAAAACTCAACAGAAAACTTGTAAGATCCGTTAGTGAAGCAAATCAAATAGCCACTTTTAGGTACTGTTGTAAACTCATTCCAATTTTATATTGGTGTTATATATACTGTATTCTAACTTCTCCATGGTTCATACCCCCCGATACTTCCCATAGTTTCATCAAAATACGCAAACAACACAATGAAAACAGAATCCGTCAAAAACAGAATAGTCTATAGTAATCTGGACTCTAGCGATAATTCTGTAACTCCAAAAATTCCAAAAAATTAGGACAGTGTTGGAAATTTTTATATCAATCGTGTGTAAAAAATTCAGATCAAAATCATGCTTATGTGATTTTCTAAAATTCTAGAAATGAGTGCAAAATTTTCTGTTTTTCAGCAAAATCAAATCAACTATCACCATAGATCATCACAAAGGTCTTACTTGTTTCAAACCCTAAATATAACACTAAATACAATTATTATAGAAGTAACATTGTATATTCTCATAAAAACGGAAAGTACGACTATTGGGTTTTCTCCAACAAGCGCTTTTCTTTAAAGCCTTTTAGCTATGCGTTGATAATTTTAATGATGCTCACATGAAAGACAAAAAATTGAAGCACAAAGAGAGCATCATATAGCATGTGAAAAATAAATTTAAGTCTAACATACTTCCTATGCATAGGCATTTTGTAAGCATACAAATTTTCAAGACAAGCAAAAACTAGCATATTTAAGGAAGAAAAAGAAACAATAGCAATCTCAACATAACGAGAGGTAATTTAGTAACATGAAGATTTCTACAACCATATTTTCCTCTCTCATAATAATTACATGTGGGATCATATTCAAATTCAACAATATAACTATCACATACAATATTCCCTACCTAATCCACATGCATGCAAAGTTGACACTCTTCCAAAATAGTGGGATTTTCATCAAATAAAGTCATGACCTCTCCAAACCCACTTTTATCAAAAATTACATAAGATTGAACACTCTCCAAATATGTGGGATTATTTTTACCTAGAGTTGACACTCTTCTAAACCCACTTTCAATATTATTGCAAATATATTCATCATGAGGCTTGAATAAATTTTCAAGGTCATAAGAAGCATCATCACCCCAATCATGATCATTGCTATAAATAGTGGACATATCAAAATTAGCATCCCCAAGCTTGGGGTTTTGCATATTATTAGCACAATTGACATTAATAAGATTTATAGTAACATCATTGCAATCTTGTTTTCCTTCAAGGGGCTATCAAGTGTGGGTGCAATAGCAATAATTTCATGTTTAACATAAGGAAGTATAGCAAGTTCATCTCCATAAGAATAACTAATATTGGCATCATGGCCATAAGAATAGCAAGCATAATGTTCATCAAGGGTGGATATCTCAATCAAATCAACAGAATCACAATTATCTATAGATTCATGCATATCATTATTTTCTTTTAAAGCAACAAACACTCTTTCAATAAATTCCTTAACATAAGCATTATGAGCATAGTTTTCATAGCAATATTTAAGTATGTCAAAAATAGATTTGTAGAGAGTAAATCATACTTTTCAATCAAATAAGTAACTTCATAATCACCCTTCAGAGCAACAAATTCTTCAATTTGTTCGATATCATAGTAATTATAAACACCTTTGGCATAAGAATATAGGATTTCATTATCAGTACACTCACATAGGTAGGAAAGGTGTTTTTTAGGGTTCTCCGAGCAACAAGTAAAATCATAAATTTCACATAGGTTCAAAGCATAACATAGCAAATAATTTATTTGATTCCATAAGAGTCCCCCTTTTTGAGACAAACGATGACACACAAAATGAGAATGCTCATCTAATGCTTTTCCCTCAACTAATCTAGTTGGGGTTTCAGCATGAGCACATATGGATCAAAGATGATCCAAGTAGAAACTTTTAAGTGGATCCATATCAATTGATTTTTAGCAAGCAAAGATGCAAGCAAATAGAAGGCACATGGCAACACAAGCAAAGATAGCAAATGATAAAAAAAGCGTACAGAAAGATGGCAAATAAAAAGGCAAATAGTTTTGTGTTTTTTTGAAAACGTTTTAGAAGTGGGGGAGGAAAATGAGAGGCAAATGGCAAGTAATGTATGTGCAAGAGACGAGAGTTTATGATAGGTACTTGGTAGGCTTGATGTAGAACCTCCCCGGCAAGAGCGCTAGAAATTCTTCCTGCTACTTCCTGAGCTTGCGTTGATTTTTCCCTTGAAGAGGAAAGGGTGATGCAGCAAATTAGAGATAAATATTTCCCTCAATTAAGAACCAAGGTAAAAATACAGTAGGAGGAAAACACAAGTCTCCAATAGATGCACTTGCACACAACGCGAAAAGGGGTTGTCAATCCCTTCACTGTCACTAGCAAGAGTGAGATCTGATAGAGATAGGTATAAAAGATAAGTAAAAGTGTAAAATAAAGTAAACATAAAAAATTCCAGTAAGGTATTTTTGGGTTTTTGGTTTTACAGATCTGAAAATAATATGATAGAAAATAGACCCCGGGGGGGCATAGGATTCACTAGAGGCTTCTCTCTTGAAGAAAGCATACGGTGGGTAAACAAATTAATGTTGAGAAATTGATAGAAAAGCACATAGTTATGACAATATATAAGGCAATGATCATGAATATAGGCATCACGTTCGTGACAAGTAGACCGACTCCTGCCTGCACTTACTGCTATTACTCCACACATCGACTGCTATCCAGCACGCATCTAGTGTACTAAGTTAACAAGAATGGAGTAACGTCTTAAGCAAGATGACATGATGTAGAGGGATAGATCCAATCAATATGGTAAATAAACCATCCTTTTATCTTAATGACAGCAATACAAATACGTGCTTCGCTACCCCTACTGTCACTGGGTGAGGACACCGCAAGATTTAACCCATCACAAAGCACCTCTCCCATTGCAAGAAAAACCAATCTAGTTGGCCAAACCAAATCGATAGATCGGAGAGAAATACAAAGCTATCTTAATCATGCATAAAAGAGTTAAAAGAAGACTCAAATAATATTCATAGATAATCTGATCATAAACCCACAATTCATCGGATCTCAACAAACGCACCGCAAAAGAAGATTGCATTGAATAGATCTCCAAGAACATCGAGGAGAACATCATATCGAAGATCAAAGAGAGGGAAGAAGCTATCTAGCCACTAGTTATTGACCCGTAGGTCTATAGTAAACTATTCACACATCATTGGAAGGGCAACAAGGTTGGTGTAGAGGCCCTCCATGATCGAATCCCCCTCCGGCAGAGTGCCGAAAAAGGCTCCAAGATGGGATCTCGCAAGAAAAGAAGCTTGCGACGATGGAAACGTATTTTTGGTGTGCCCACTGATGTAAGGGGAATATTAGGGTATTTATGGAGCTGAGATTAGGGTTAGGGGAGTCCCGAGGGGACCACAAGCCTTGCCCCCCCCGGGCGCGCCCCTAGGGCTTGTGGCCCTCTCTTGGATCCTCTAGCCTCCTCCCGAAGCTTCGTGGTTGTCTTCTGGTCCAAGAAAAATCCTCAAAAATATTCATTCTGTTTGGTATTGATTTTTTGTAGAAGACAAAAACAAGGAAAAAACAACAACTGGCACTGGGTACTAGGTTATAGGTTAGTCCCAAAATTATATAAAATAGAATATTAATGCATATAAAACATTCAAGATGGATAATATAATAGCATGGAACAATAAAAAATTACAGCTACGTTGGAGACGTACAAGCCTTGGAATTTCATGAGGACATGACTACCTTGGATACGACCAAAAATATTCAATATATGCATATTTGTGAGGTGATTTCTGATACAAACTATTCAATAATTTATTTATGTTATTCAGGAATAAAACATTCACCGATTTTTGTGTCATGCCTAATTGCAGGTGTATTCGACACTCGTACAAACCATGTGTGAAGATAAAGAAAAGGGAGATGATTAAGTGTCGTTCAAGAAGTTCTCTCACGTCACTTTTGGCCCAAAAGAAGTTAGAGACCAAGTCTCCCACATTCTGGACTTAGATTCAGACTACACAGACATATCTGACTCCAAATGTTCGGACTCCGAACTAGGTGATTTTTTTGTTGGAAAGCTTATCTCGTGTACTTTCCAACCAAATTGGATTCACCTTCAAATTCATTCGTAGCATGCAGATATAGCTGAAACGGTCCAACGCTGCAGCAAAATCCGAGTCAAACTACTAGTCCAAAGATGTTGCGTGTCCTCCACTTGGGCACTTGGGCCTTGTATGCCCTAGGGTTAGTTTTATGCTGCCTTGGATACCTCCCACCTCCTTGGCCACCACTGCTTGCACCTATATAAATAGATCAATTTAGTAGCTTTTTATAGGGATTTGTTTAGTTAAAAGTTAGCCAACGTAACTTTGTGTACTTCATTTGTGTCCAATGATCAGACCAAGAGCGCTTTCGGATTCCCACTTTTATCAAACTCCATATATACTCGCATATTCAGATTGCATTATCATATTCTTACTTGCTTTTTGACTGCATGCACAAATAGACCTTCGTGGTCAGGCTGATTGTGCTTCTGGCATCGTCAGTAACCTCAGGAAATTGGTTCAGCGATTGCTAAGGAGCAACGTCGCTGCATGTTTGTAGTCGGATCATCAAAGTCACCTTCATCAAATCAATAGTTATCATCTCATCGAAAGATTTGGGAGACCCCGCCTCTATCAAGTGGTATCAGTTTTCAGGTTGCTCAGTGAGAATTCAAGTTATCCCTGGATTAGATTTATTTTCTTACCTATTATCCAAGAAAAAAACAATAAAAAGTTAGATATGTTCATCTTTTATCCAAGCCAGTCTGATCCTTTGCAATTTTTCTTCTCAATGCTTGCATAGTTGAATTATTGGTTGCATCATCGTGTCGAGTTGCTGGTCTTAGTGCCTAGTTCATGCAGAGTTTTGAGTTCTGTTTACATTAGGCACGTCACGGCTGCATCATAATCCTTCCAAGGTCGACCACCGCCATCCATCAGTTTCGACCACACGGTCTCCATTGTTCATTGTCATAATCACACTTGAGGTCACTTGCATCTCCGCTTGATCCAATCTGCATCTTATCTAGTTTGTTTTGGAAAGAGAGAAAAAAGGAGAGAGAAAAGAGTAAAAAAAGAGAGAAAAAGAGAGAAGAAAAAAGTAAAAAAAAGTGAGAGAAAAAAAGAGAGAAGAAAAAAAGGAGAAATTTCGGATCTATCTAGACTCAATCTCGTACCTGAATTCGGATTGGAATCTGTTTTGCACAGTGTTCACTAAAACAGGCATATCTTTCTCATACGAAGTCCGTTTTGACTCCACGAGTACTCAAATTAAAGCTAGCAACGAGCTACATTTGAATAGTTGCAAAAGCTTCTTCAATATTTGACACCTCAAAATCGGCTTTTAAATAGGTCTTTTTGCCCTTTGAAGTTCGCGAACACAGTTTGTTACAGCTTTTCAGACTAGTTTTAGAATTTTTGCCTCCTCATCCCAACTCAGAATTGTGTGATTTTTTTGCGTTGAAAATTATAAGTCAGTAGCATTCTTGAGGAAAATCATAAGAAAATTAGCACAAATGTTTCTAGAGGAAAGCTGGAGATAGATTGTTTGGTATATCTTGCTTGGCGGTTGTTTCTCATCATTCTCTTTACTGCCAATGTGATCTTCGCTTATATCTTATTGTCCAGAGCTAATTCATATACTTTGGTGCTGCTAGTTGTGCTACCCCATGACATCATTATTCTAGGCTCACGTCTCTAGTCCTGTCTAGCCTAGGACCAGCACAATACTATCGTTGAGCGTATATTCAACATTGCATCTATGAATTGATTATTGCTAATCTTTTACTGTCCTATATTCAAGCCTTCCAAGCTCCACATATGTATGTTCCCCTGGCAATTGCTTTACTCGATCTTCAGAGTTATTTGACACCGCTGGTTTTATCTCACCACCCGCTGCATGGTAAGAACTTGTAAGATATCGATATTTGCTCAACTATGAGCGCTTTACCACCACATCCTAGTAGTTCATTGGAACATTATTCTTGAATTTTGATTATTGTTCCTACTAATCATGATAGGTTCCGCAGATAGAAGTTCTTGGACAACGGACACATCTTCACCACCATGAGAGGTGTGACACCACATACAAGCATATGGCCAGGTTATCTCTTTACCGCCATTTGAGGGTAGATTTAATCCTGCCATTTATCTTGCTTGGGAGCTCGAGGTAGAACAATTTTTTAATAGACATGATTTTTCTAAACTTGAGAAGGTACGAGCTGCCACTCGAGAATTTACTGGTTTTGCTTCCGTTTGGTGGAGTATGTATCGTAAGAAGTACATTGATAATCAACCCAAAACTTGGAAAGATTTGAAAGCTATAATGAGACATTAGTTTGTTCGTGCTTATTATCATCGTGAATTGCTTCAAAAATTGGAGCAACTAAAACTAAAACAAGTCAGTAACATATTTAATGCTTACTACCAAGAGTTCAATTCTTATATGCATCATTATGACATAGAAGAATCTGAGGATGATACAATGAATATATTTTTTGGTGGTTTGAACCATGACATTCGTGCAAAATTTCAATATTTTCCCCGTTGCATTACTGGTATGTATGTTCGGGCTTGTAACTTTGAGAGATAGATACATGAGTATGCGTTGGGTGAGTACAACAATAACTATTTAAGTTCATGCTCACCAACACAAGTTGTTTCCTCCACCGTTGCACCTACTAGAGCGCCCACACCTCGTGTTGTTAGTAGGGATGAAAACGAAGCGGAAACGGACGGAACTGGGTGCTACCATACTTGTTTTCATACTTTTTTGCAGAAGCGGAAACGAATATAAAAAACCCAGAAATGAATACGACAACAGATACTACCGAAAACAGACGTGGAGCAAATATAGAGAGGATACATAAACGGAAGTGGGCGTTGATCGAAACTTAAAAACCCATTGATTCATAGATAAATAAACACAAAAACAAACAAAATTAATGAAAGGATACCATGGCTACAAAATAATATTATTATGTTAGCAACTTAATGTAGTGTGGTAGAATTACTGGACAATTGCGCATAAGTTCTATTTGAGTACGTATGTGGTAGTAGAAGTTGGGCCTCAAATGATCCATTCTACTCATTGTGTCATAGTGTGTTGTTCGGTGGTTGGGCTATATAGCAGCCATAGGCCCATACTAAAAATGGAAATTCCAAATGTACGGAAACAGAAAGTTCCATTTCCATGTATGTTCCACCGGAAAACACCGTTCAGTTTTTGTATCCGTTTCCGCATAAAAAGTTCCATTTTCATATTTCCTCTCTATTTTCATTTTTCCTCCGAAAAAGCGAAAAGTTTCCACTCCATTTTCATCCCTAGTTGTGAGCACGACATCATCTCAAGTGTATGGTGCATTGCCATCGTTTGTACCTACATAATTTGCATCGTTGCGACAAGGTGACAATAAAGGTATTGATGACACAACTTCACATGATAATGATGCATGCCTAGTTGACTTGAATACATCATCTGTTGTGTTACGTGTTGATTTGAGCACTACACATATTTTAGAGAATATTGTTACTATTATATATGAATGTGCCATGTGATGAAACAACCGAAATATAAGCAATTTTGAGTGGACCAATTGAATTAATTGTTGATGAGAAAGAACCATGTGACTCGGAGAATAAACCTATTTGGATCACAAACAGTTGATTAGCCATGAGGACATGCTATGTATAAATTGGCATGCTAGTTCAGTGTATTCTGTGGTTTTGAATTCATGCCTTTGTCACACGTAAAAAATAAAATATATGAAATCACACACTCAATATATTTGCGAAGTGTTTATGCCCCTAATTTTACTTTTAACTTGATTGGAGAGTTTGGCGTAGACACTGAATTTTGGGTGCATAAGATTTGCATAACGAGTGATGACCATGCTAGGTTCAAAGAAAATAAAATAACCGGGTCAATGTTTAATCTTTTTGACATGACGTCTAATCTTGGTGATGATTATGTGTTGAAAGACTTGTTGTATGTTTTCTTATTTAAGCATGTTGTTGCATGTAATTATGAAACTATTAAAGTTTTTCACCAATGTTGGGATGGTTTAATGATGAACATTGTCAATCTTTTGATATGAATAATAACTTCACTTATATGTGCAAACTATTTTGTAATATTTTCATGCCTTTACTTCTTGTGATAATATTTTGACTTTATATTTCATGAAATATGAAAGTTACTCAGGTAAACATGTGCCATAGGTACACCTTGTCTTGTTTGTTGGCCATGTTTCAGATTAAGCAATGCCAAGGACGGCTTCGTTTCCAAGAAGGAGAGGATGATGAGGAAATTTCTACCTTGCATATGAACACAAATATTGCATACGCTTACCTCTTTGAGGTGATTTCTAATAAGAGTTATGCAATAATTTATTTACTCTATACAGAACAAAAGTACTTCACCTATGCCTAATTGCAGAACTACCGGGCACTTGCACAATCCACATATGAAGATAAGGGGAAAAATATACGTTTAGGTGTTGTAGTGAAGTTCTCTCACGTCACTTTTAGCCCAAGAGAAGATAGAGACCTAGTCTTTCATGTTCTGCACTCACGTTTGGACTCCACATACATACCTGAATTCAAACGTTCACAATTTTTGCATATGTACTCCGAATTGGATGAATCTTTTTCTGTTGGAAATATTTTCTCGTGCACTTTCAAACTCAACTGGATTCACCTTCAAATTCATCCGGGGCATGGATATATGACCGAAACAGCCTCAGGCTACAGTAGAATCTGAGCCAACCTACAAGTCCAAAGGTGTTGTGTCACCTCCACTTGGGCCCATGGGCCTTGTATGACCTAGGGTTAGTTTTAGGCTGCCTTGGGACATGCTCTCATCTCCTTGGCCGCCACCCTTACTCCTATATAAGTAGATCAATCTAGTAGCTTTTTCCTTGGGTTTTGTTTAGATTAAAGTTCTCCATAGTTGCCACCCGCGTCTTTCGTTTGTGTTCAATGACCAGACCAAGACGTCATGGAACCCCGCTTGATTAATAAAGCATTCGCAATATCTAGATTGCAATCTCAGTTTCTTGCTTGTGCTTCATTTGCCTGCAGGAAATAAACCCATGGAGTCAGGTTGATCGTTCTCTGGCATGGTCAATAACCTGTTAGAGTTGGTTTAGCGATTGCTAAGGCGCGACATCATGGCATGCTCATATTCGGATCGTCAAAGTTGACTTCCACAGAAAATGATAGCTATCTCAACAAAACATCATACACCTTTGCCTCTATCGAATGGTTTAATCTTGGTGATGACTCTGTGTCAAATGACTTGTTGCATGTTTGCTTGGTTAAGCATATTGTAGCATGTTAATTTGAAAAAATTAAATTTTATTCACATATGTTGGGATGGTTTAATGATGAGAATTGCCAACCTTTTGATATGAATAAGAGCTTCACTTATATGTGCAAACTAAGTTGCAATATATTCATGCTTTTGACTTCTTGGGATAATATTTTGGCTTTATATTTCATGACTTTTGAAGAGTTCTCTTGCCTAAATGTGTCATATGTGCCACAACTGAGATCAATAAAAATGGATGACATATACATATACAATGTGTACACCTTGTTTTTTTGTTGGCCACATTTCAGATTAGGCAACCCCAAGGACGGCTGTGCTTTCAAGGAGGATGATGAGGACATGACTACCTTGGATACAATCAAAAATATTGCATACATACATATTTCTGAGGTGATTTCTAATACAAACTATTCAATAATTTATTTATGTTATTTAGGACAAAAATACTACACCAATTTTTGTGTCATGTCTAATTGCAGGTATATTGGACACTTGTAAAAACCATGTGTGAAGATAAAGAAAAATAAGATCATTAGGTGTTGTTCAAGAAGTTCTCTCACGTCACTTTTGGCCCAATAGAAGTTAGAGACCTAGTCTCCCACGTTCTGGACTTATATTTGGACTGCACATACATATCTGACTTTAAACATTCACAACTTTTGCATCCAGACTCCGCATTGGGTGAATCTTTTTTTATGGAAAGTTTATCTCGTGTACTTTCTAACCCAATTGGATGCGCCTTCAAGTTCATCAGGAGCGTGGAGAAATTGCCAAAATAGTCCGGCGCTGCAGCAGAATCCAAGTCAAACTACAAGTACAAAGGTGTTGTGTCACCTCCACTTGGGCCCATGGGCTTTGTACGACCTAGGGTTAGTTTTAGGATGCCTTGGGACATCCTACCATCTCCTTGGCTACCACCGCTTGCACATATATAAATAGACCAATCTAGTAGCTTTTTCCCGGGGATTTGTTTAGTTAAATATTAGCCAACACAAATTCATGTACTTCGTTTGTGTCGAACGACCATACCAAGACCGCTTATGGATCCCCACTTTTATCAATAATTCATATATACTCGAAATATTCAGATTGCATTATCACATTCTTGCTTATTCTTTGATTGCATGCAGGAATAGACCTTCATGGCCAGGCTGGCTGTGCTTTCGGCATCATAAGTAACCTCAGGAAATTGGTTTAGCGATTGCTATGCGTGGTTCTCCTACTAGATTGATAACCTTTGTTAACTGAGAGAAATACTTATCTCTACTATACTACATCATCCTTTCCTCTTCGAGGAAATCCCAATGCAGCTCACAAGTAGCAGGAAGAATCTCTGGCGCCGTTGCTGGGGAGACATCACCAAATACTATCAAGTACCTTCACATAAACTCTCATCTACTTGCATTTACTTTTATTTCCATTTGCCTCTCGTTTTCATCTCCCCCACTTCTAAAACAATTTTACAAAAAACACAAAAATATTTTTGTTTGCTTGCTTGGTTGCTTTTATTGTCTTCATGTCAACACTCAAAAGAACAAAAAAGAAATAAGAAAAATAAGATGCATCCTCATCGTCTTGCAAATATTTTTAAAATATCCAATTATGATGAACCAATTTCTAGTGAGTTGAGTGCACTAGATTATCTTTATGAAGTTTTGCTTGAAATTCATGAATCTAAAAATTGTGACGAAGTGTTAAAACAAGAAATCTATAAAGTGATTCATGATTGCTCCTTGAATGAAAAGCATGATTGCAATGATGTTATTATAATTTCTATTAATGTCAGTTGTGTCAATGATATGCAAAACCCCAAGCTTGGGGATGATGAGTTTGTTATGTTCACTACTCATTGTAATGGTCATTATTGGGGTGATGCTTCTTATGATCTTGAAAATTGATAATAATGTTTGCAATAATATTGAAAGTGGGTTTGGAAGAGTGTCAACTTTAGGAAAAAGAATCCCACATATTTGGAGAGTGTTCAATCTTATGAAATTATTGATAAAAGTGGGTTTGGAGAGGTCATGAATTTAGTTAATGTTAATCCCACTCTTTCCAAAGATTATAAATTTTTTATGCATGTGGATCATAAAGAGAATATTGTTTATGATAGCTATATTGTTGAATTTGAGTATGATATTAAAAGAAATTATTATGAGAGAGGAAAATATGGTTGTAGAAATTTTCATGTTACTAAATCACCTCTCTTTGTGTTGAAACTATTAATGCTTCTGTCGATGTTCTGTATACGGGGTACCCAGACATGCCTGCATGCGACCCGCGGTGTGGCACCATCGACGGCCTAGTACGGCCAAGTTTCGACATCAACAACTCAAGACCCTCGCGAGGCGGACGGCACCAAGACCTCCGAGGGGATCATCCTCCTCAGGCTGACTCCCGAGGTGCGGATATTTCCATGCAAGGCTCACCTCACGAGGTTTGGGTGACGTGAGCCATGACGATCGAGGCCAGGAGGGCGCCAGCGGGCGCAGTGTACCAGTTTCCTCTTTGATGCAAAGGAGGCAAGCAGCAGGCGCAGAGTCCCGAGGAAGCAGCCAAAGGTTTCCATTCCTGTGCAACAAGACCAAGACTGCCAGGACGATAGGACAGAGGTCATCGCCGAGCCCACCGCGACGTCACAACTAGAGGCTTTTGTAGGCAAAGACCACTTTAGTCAGGATAAGATGTACATGTTGTCTCCCTTCAGATTTGGCCATTGTGGGATCCCTTCCCGCCTCCATTCGGGAAGAGGTCCTGGAGCATCAAGGCGGGCTCACGCTGCATCGTCCGGCGGCGGTTCGCTTCATCCGCGGTCTTCTCCGCGAGAAACATGACGTCCTCGATCTGCTGCTGAAGGGAAGACAGGTCGGCATGAGCAGAGACCAAGGCGGAGTTAGAGGAGGTCAGAACTTCCTTGGCAGCTCTCTCACGCTGCTCCGCAGATTCCAGCTTTTTCTTCAAGGCGGTGGTCCTGCCCTCAAGCTTGGCCTCCAGGAGCTCCAACTTCAGGCGATATTCGTCCACAAGAGCTGCGCAAACCCCCGCTAGCTTCTGATTGACCTCCAACTGAACCTTGGCCTCCTGGGCGGCAACGACATCCTCAGTAGTGGCCCCCTGACGCTTCCTCACCTCCAGTCATTCAAGATCCAGGCTGCGCTCCACAGTGTCCAGCACCAGCTCTTCCTTGCGTTTCTAGATTTCCACCTCGACAGGAAGCGCTTCCTCTGGTGATGCAGCCAAGGCGGTCATGCGCGCTTCAACCTGTCTCTCAAGGGCAGCGTTTGAGGCCTGGAGTGCCCGCTCGCGCTTCTCAGCTGCCTCGCGACGACAGTCAGCGTCCTTGGCCTCCTCCTGAGCCCGGGCGCAAGCTGCGCGAGAAATTGCAAGGGATGCCACAGCACTGGCGCTTGCTTGCTCATGATGAAGGCGCCCAAGGTTGATGGCAACCTTCAGTTGGTGCCATTCGCGCACCAGGCGAAGATCCTCCATCTCCAGGCGGGCGTCGACGTCAGCAAGCTCTCCTCCAAGTCGAAGCAATGCACACATCACCTGGCGAAACAACTCATGGCGGACAGTGCTGCGCCCACACGCGAACTCCAGCGCACGACCAGGCCCTTCCTCCATGTTGGGGGCTGACGGAGGGGCATGGAGCGTCTTGCCTGCCTCCTGTGGGGGGCTTGGAGGCGCGGTCCTGCTGCTTGAAGACGAGGCCAATGCCGATGGTCCCAACCGTCGGTGGTGGCTAACGGAGGGGCCCTTGGCGCGCCTCCTGCACCCCAGACTAGGCCGCGAAGCAAGGATGATGGAAGCTCAAGGCTGCGGCCCCCCAGCAATGCGTCAGCCGCTTGGATTTTCCCCGTGCCTTGCACTGGAGTCGGGCACGGGGGGCTTGGAGTCAGGAGTGGGTCGGGGGCCCCCGGAGGACGCCTCACCTAAGGTCTCGTTGCCGCAGCCGAAGGGGTCCTACAGAGCCTTGGTCAGGGAAAGACGCGACATGCAAGAATTTACTGGAATAAGGTACTTACTCATCCATGGCTATGTACTTCCTCTGCTTCAGCGGCCGGTAGACGTCACCATTGCCGCTCGGAGACCCTTTCCTCTTGCGGAGTGCTTCAAGATTCAGGCGAAGCTAGTCGGGCTTCGAGGAGCGATCCTTGGGCGGCAGCCTCAGGAGCTCGAAAAGGCACCTGCCCCTCAGCCAACGCCTCAGGACCGCTCGCCCGAGCCTTGGTGGCGGTCGCCTCAAGGGCATCGGGTCGCGCCAGCCCCATGGTGGCCCCTTCCTGGGCCCTCACCAGGACCTCAGGAGCATTGGCCTCTTGGGCAACCGGCGGCGCCTGATCCCCGCAGGTCGTCCTGGTGGTACCCGGTGGCGTGCGCCCCCCGCGTACACACTCAGGGCATGCTCCATGGGGTTGAGAAGCAAGGGAGCCACGAGGATAGTATTCTCGCGAGGCCCTTTGAGCCGTGCTGAGCACAGCCCCCACTCATCGAAGAGGGGCATCTACTTCACGAAATTGACCTTGTTCGAGCACCGATACTGGAGGCAGCCCTCCCCTGGATGCGCGGAAGGCTCTGGGTCGCCCTTCAGAAGCCCGAGCACCATGCACAGTGCCGTGGAAGGAAACACAGACACTTGGAGCCTCGTGGGGTCCTTGGCGCTGGTGAAGGCCCACATTGGGCGGGAATGGCGTTGGAGCATGGCGATGCGCCACCAAATGAATTCCCGCACCACCATCGGCGCCGTCATCTCGAGCTTCTTCAGCTTGGTCAATCAAGTCCAGACACAGGCAAGCTAATGGTTGACAGTCTTCACGTGCCCCAGCCGGAGCTGGGCACCACTGGTGCTCGAGGGGTCAGAAGCAGGGGGCTGCGCGTGCCAGCGTCTACAAACAACCACTGCTTCTGGAACCCCTCCGCATCCGGCAAGATCTCGTAGTCGATCCCCGAGCCGGCCGTCGCCGCAACGGCCTGGAAGGCCATGCACCCCGAGCGCTGGCGGGCGTTGACTAGACGAAGCAAGAAGAAATGGCGAAACAAGGCTACGAAAGGAGCGATGCCGACCATGGCTTCGCAAAGGAAAGCGAAGACAGGAAGGAGGATGATGGATCAGGGATCCAGGTGCAGCGCGTGGATCTGGTAGTGCGAGATTATGGCGTTGAAGAAAGGGGAGAAAGGAGGAATCAGGCTCGCAAAGAGGGCGTGAAGATGGATAGGGATCTCGGTGACGCTCATGTCAACCGCGGACCAAGAGGCAGGCCGGGCAATCGTCGCCTTCCACTCAGTAGAATCAGCTGCAAGAGCTGGGCGTACCTTGGCCAGCCCCTCTCGGTTAATCACTGTCGACCACTCGAGAGCAGGTTCCAAGACCAGCAGGGATTCGGCCTGATCACGGGACTTCCCCTTCTTCTTCCTCTGCTGCGGGGCCATGGCGGAAGCAAGGAGGGGGAAAACGCTGACATCGGATCCGCGAGAGGGATTGCAAGTTGGGGGAGAGAAGTAGCCAAGGCCAAGCGCGACAATCAATGGAGCCAGACTGCACTAGCAACGGGCGGCCGCCAGGCCTGGCGGATTTCAAGGCGGTGTGGGGAAGTGGAGATGCCCATGTCCCATCAATCGCCATGCGCCACCCAAGGCCGCAGGCAGTTGAGGCCCTTGGCACTCCTCACTTGCCCTTTGGCTTCGCCTAGAAGCCAAGTCCGAGCGCGCCTTTGGCCCGAGGGCTACTGTCGGCTTTCTAGATATGGGGGTACTCAGACTTGCCTGCCCGTGGCCCGCGGCGTGGCACATCGACGGCCTGGTACGGCCCAGTTTCGACACGAAAAACTCAAGACCCTCGCGAGGGGCCAAGCCTCGCGAGGCGGATGACACCAAGACCTCCGAGGGGATCAGCCTCCTCAGGCTGGCTCCCGAGGAGTGGAGATTTCCATGCAAGGCTCACCTCGCGAGGTTCGGGTGATGTGAGCCATGACGATCGAGGCCAAGCGGGCGCCAGCGTGTGCAGCGTACCGGTTTCCTCTTCGGTACAAAGGAGGCAAGTAGCAGGCGCGGAGTCACGAGGAAGCAGCCAAAGGTTTCCATTCCCGTGCAACAAGACCAAGACCGCCAGGATGGCAGGACGGAGGTCATCACCGAGCCCACCACAGCGTCACAACCAGAGGCTTTTTTAGGCGAAGAACACTTTAGTTACGATAAGATGTACTTGTTGTCTCCCTTCAAATTTGGCCGTTGAGGGATCCCTTCCCGCCTCCATTCGGGAAGAGGACCAAGGCCACTATAAATAGGACCTAGCCCCCACCAAGGAGGTGGATCGGATCCATTCCACCCTCACCATCTCACCAGCTTACTTAGCCCAAGAACAAACCTCTTGAGGTTGTTCTCCACTTTACTAGTTCTTCCTCCGCCCCTCGAGGCAAATCCACCACAAAGCAGGAGTAGGACCGCAAGGTAGCTTGAACCTGGGTAAATTGCTGTGTCCCATTTCCTTTGAGGCAACACGTTAGGCTGTGAGATTAGTGAATCAGCAGACTGGGGAGAGTGAGATCTTCGCACACACCGCAGAGTTTGAACCTCTCAAGGGTTTGTGGAACCCGTAATCCGACAGCTTCCTTCTTCCTATTTGCATATGCTAGAAATTGCTTGTCTTGATAATTTGTTTTCCTATTAAATGCCTATGAATAGGAAGTATGTTAGACTTAAATGTGTTGTTCACATGTTTTATGATGCTCTCTTTGTGTTTCAACTCTTGTCTTTTATGTGAGCATCATTAGTATCCCAAACCTATCTTAATGGCTATAAACAACTAGCTTGTTAGGAGTGTTGGAAATGTGCCCTAGAGGCAATAATAAAGTGGTTATTATTATATTTCCTTGTTCATGATAATCGTTTATTATCCATGCTATAATTGTATTGACTGGAAACTCAAATACATGAGTGGATGCATAGACAACAACATGTCCCTAGTGAGCCTCTACCATACTAGCTCGTTGATCAAAGATGGGCATGGTTTCCTAGGCATTAACACGAGTTGTCATTTGATAACGGGGTCACATCATTAGGAGAATGATGTGATGGAAAAGACCCAAACTATAAATGTACCATATGATCATATCAAGTTTATTGCTATCGTTTTCTGTATGTCAAGTATTTGTTCCTATGACGATGAGATTATGCAACTCACTTACACCGCAGGAGTACCCACTACTAGGGAAACACCTAGCAGTAGCGCTACTAATAAGGCGCTACAGCTAACACTTAGCAGTAGCGCGTTACTACCCGCGCTACTGTTATAGCTACTTAGCAGTAGCGCTTACCGTACAAGTGCTACTTCTAATCTAACAAGTAGTAGCGTCTTTCGCGCCCCGCGCTACAACTATTCTGTTTTACATTTTTTAATTTTTACGCCGCGCTACCATTTATACGCCGTTATACAAATTTTGATATAGTACCAATTAAGAGGTTGTTAAATCATTATTTCCACGATGAATTAATATATCATTGTGAGGAAGAAACTTGGATTTGATTCATTTGGATGAATCAAAAGTTGAATTAGGACGACGATCCTACTAATTCAACTTTTAGTCACTTTTGATCCATCCACATGAATCTAATCCGCGTTCCTTCCATCTATGATATAATAACTAATCATGATCATAATAACAAATCATCATGATAATCATGATCAACATCATCATCATATTAATATAAAAACGCTTGCATCATATCATCACCAACAACACTAGCTAATAATCATTATAGTCATTACCACCAACACTATTTAATCATCATAATCATAGTGTAGCTATCTAATCACCACCAACACTAGCTAATAATAATCATCATAGTCATTCCCACCAACACTAGCTATTTAATCATCATAGTCATAGTGTAGCACATCATAATCTTCAAACTCATTCTAGCTAGCTAATCACTCATGCTGCTCTCTCTCTCAGGTAAAATAGCAAAAAACATGTATAGCACTCATGCTTCATCATATTGGAGAATGCAAATGAACCCGTCTCCTAATTGTGGGCCGCTCTTCTGATTGCTGCCCCCTAGTACTTCTCTGCTGCGATTCTTCACAATTTTGCTCAAGTCTTTGACTATTAAGACTTGCTCACTTCGAGAAATCTTGAATGCACTCATGTGCAATGTAGGATGTCTTGGTCGTAAGCTAACCATTGTCACGCGACCATTAGGCTTGATCCAACGAGGAACAACACTCATCGGGAGTCCCTGTTGAAGAACATCGTAGTAACATACTTAGCAATGAAGTTTAGCTTAAAAATAATCTATGCAAAAGATGCACTGATGAGGATAAATAGTAAAAATCTTACCATCTTTCCTAAATAGATGTGACCATAGTTCAATACGCACACTAGTGGTCGCACATTTTGAGTACTAATATCTCGAAGTCCAGGAAAATAACCTGTCTTGATAGTATCAAGATCCTCAAGCCATGAAACATAATGACCTATCTCCTCGCAGTTTACTTCAGCCCCGGGACAGTAGTAGGTCCTGTCTACCAAGCGATGGACATGTTTGCTTGAATGGAAATAAGCTTTCAATAGAAATTAGTTGTAAACTATTTTTAAATAAACAATATAAATTACTTAATAAATATGGTTGAGAAACTCACATAATGGTAGAACTGGAGGCGTCTACACATCGACCCAGATGTCGATATTACCTTCAATTTCATCTTATCAAAGGTGATAACCATATTAAGCTCAAATGCATAAGACTTGCATAGTGCTCTCCAATTTTTGCATTCAAAATATGAGTAGGTGTATGCATTGTATAATTTTGCGGCAAAAGTATAACCATGCTCGGTCCTCAAGTGAACTCTCTTTACCTCCATACTTTCCATAGTACTGAAACCAATCTTATCCAAGACATAGATTCTTGCATGACAGGGGATACGCTAGTAGAACTGTAAAATATTAAAATTATAAGTTGAAGCAAAAAAAGCAGAAGTAGCACAAGACATGCTTAATTACAAAAAAAAGACTTGTCGTTGTGACTTACCGTATCCACTTCGAAGTTCTCATCCAGCACGATGTTGAAGCGCCTACCACCAACTAGGTGAAGCCTATCGCACATGTCACCCTCATCTTCACAGTATTCGCATGTACCACATTCCCTTTCGTCGTCAAACATTTCCTATATATGTTCATATTTGAAACATTGAAAATCAGTCGAAGGCACCAGGAAACTTAACACACAGATCACTATTACTCTATATGCAATGGGTTGACTTTAGGTTTGTCAAGTCTTCCTTCCTAAACTCTCATCTCACGTATATGGTAGGCACTCCCTCTCTGATATTGCGACCATCGGTGATGGTCGCCACTCCTCCTTTCCCTAGTGCATTACAAATATCTAGCACAAGGAAAAGAAGGAGAAGCGACCCCCATGACAACAGTCGGCATTCTGCTTCTCTCATATATGGTGGACAATCCCTCACCGATTTTAACCGTCGATGATGGTCGCTACTCCTTCTTCCCCTAGTGCATAACAAAGGTCTAACACAAAGAGAAGAAGGAGAAGTGACCCCCACGACAACAGTCGACATTCTTCTTCTCTCATATATGGTGGAGACTCTCCCTCATATGTTTTTTGAGTGTCATGTATGAAGCCCCGACAAACTTAAAGTTAACTCGAAATGTCATATAGTTCTCATTCTAGCAAATTTGGAGGACTCGATATTTCCTACATATTCTAGCACAAGTCATACTTAAATTCACAGAAAAATCCGGCATGACCTTTGCTAAAATAAGACATATCGAGCGCCTGAAATTTGCCGGAACGGAAATGAATCAACACTCCAGCAAAACATAGGCCACTCGGAAATGAATCAACACATCGCATATGAGCATAAACTTGTGCTCATTGCATTTCAATGGTTCAATATTGACAAAAACATTTCAATACATGTTATAACCCGAACATTTCATTTGGTTAAGAAGCATAACTAAGTACCCTAGTTCTACTCTATTCAACACTGAGGAGTGGAGAAGGAGGACGTGGACTTTTAGCTCACCGTCCCGGAGTGGAGAAGGAGACACGACTCTATAAAGCCTGCATATTCCACCGAGTAAAATTTTAATTAGATCATGAAATATCATATATCATTCTTTGATGACAAAGTGATAATGACATAACTTGAACTAGTACTATTAATTCAACTAGTTCAACTAAGCACTTACTAAAAATGAACTAGTTCTATTAACTTTCTTACTAAAAATAAACTAGTTCTACAGTAAATTTTTAATTAGATCATCAAATCTCATATACCTAAATTTTCTTACTAAAAATAAACTAGTTCTATTAATTTAACTAGTTCAAATAAGCACTTACTATAAATAAGAATAATTAATTTTCATACTAATTCAACTAGTTCTATTAAGAACTTCCTAAATAAACTATTTCTATTAAACACTTACTAGAAAACAGTAAAAATAGAGAGGAGGAGGGGGAGGAGGGTGGTCGGAGGAGGGAGGTGGAGGAGTGAGGAGGGGGTGGGAGGAGGGAGGAGAGAGGAGGAGGGGGAGGAGGGCTGCCGACGGAGGGCTTGGCCACAGGAGGAGGGAGGAGGGGGCGGCCAAAGGAGGAGGAAGGGGCACTGTAGGGAGGAGGGAGGAGGAGGAGGGAGGGGAGAGGAGGAGGAGGGAGGAGGGAGGAGGGATGGAGGAACTACCTAGTGGAGGAGGAGCAGGAGCATCGGCGGCGCCGGGCGACGACGGTGCTCGGGGAACGACGGCGGCGGCGGACGACAGGGGGTGGGCGAGAGGGAGAGTGGGGGCGGCCGGTTGGGGAAGATAGGTGGCGTTTAGCAGTAGCGCGTGTTAGGATAAAACGCTATTGCTAAACTCCATAGTAGTAGAACTTTTATGTAGAAAAGCGTTACTGCTATTCCTCTAGCAACAACGCGTTCTGCAAAATGCGCTATTGCAAAGCTAAGGCTAAGCATATAAAAAATAAAAAATACATTGATCATCAATTATCTTTTTGTGTAGAATCTAAATTGTCAATATGAATCTTCCACCGTTTAAGAACCGGTGAATATTCCTATTGCGGCCACACATCCTACACATAGAGTTCAATGAAGACCTAGTGGTTGTGATGGTTTGAGAAGTAACGTATTTAAGGTGGTAAGCACCCTGTTCGCGGAGTGAGGTGGGACCAAACTTAGTTGCAACGACTGGACTAAAGTTAGAAGCAACGAGTGTTGGCGAAAAGCGTTGTTGCTAAGTTTAGTAGCAGTAGCGCATTTAGAAAACAGGTGCTATTACCATTCCTAGTCTGGTGGCTACGTCGTGGCATATTAGTAGTAGCGCTATTTTTCCTAACACGCTACTGCTACGTTGGTACCACTAGCGCGGTCTCTGCTAGCACGCTACTGCTAAGTAGCAGTAGTGCCTTATTTTAACCCACGTGCTGCTGGTAAGATTATGTGTATAAGGTTTTCCCTAGTACTGACCTTGTGTGTATCAAACGTCGCAACGTGACTGGGTGACTATAAAGGTGCTCTACATGTATCTCCGAGGGTGTCTGTTGAGTTGGCATGGATCAAGACTGGGATTTGTCACGCCGTATGACGGAGAGGTATCTCAGGGCCCTCTCGGTAATATAACATCACAATCAGCTTCCAAGCAATGTGACTAATGAGTTAGCCACGAGATCTTGTATAACAAAACGAGTAAAGAGACTTGCCGGTAATGGTATTGAACTAGTTATGGAGATACCGATGATCGAATCTCGGGCAAGTGACATATCGATGAACATAGGGAACTGCATAAGGGATTAGCTGAATCCTTGGCATCGAGGTTCGACCGATAAAGATCTTTGAAGAATATGTAGAAACCAATATGGGCATCCAGGTCCCCGCTATTGGTTATTGACCGTAGAGGTGTCTCGGTCATGTCTGCATATTTCTCGAACCAGCATTATCTACACACTTAATGTTTGGTGATGATATAAGTATAGTTGAGTTATTATGGTGGTGACTGAAGGTTGTTCGGAGTCCTGGATGAGACCGCGGACATGATAGGGAACTTCGAAATGGTCCAGAGGTGAAGATTGATATATAGGATGAAGGGTATTGGAGTCCAGAAGTGTTTCGGGGGTACCAGGTTTCGGGCTCCCCCGACAAGTGTTGGGGGGGGGGGGCTCATGGGAGAGGGGGCACACCATCCCACAAGGGATTGGGTGCCTCCCCTCACCCCAGCCCACTCATCCAGGGAGGTGGCTTGCCCCTAGGGCAGCCAACCCCCTTTGCTTGGGAGGAAAGGCGCCTGGGGGCACCCAAACCCTAGGGCGCCTCCCCTTGGTGGTCGCCGCCCCCTAGGAGAAACACTAGGGCGCCCCCTCCTGCTCCCTTTCCCCTATATATAGAGGGGTAGAGGGAGGGTAACACCCATCTATGCCACGGTGCTGCCCACCCTCTCCCTCATAGTTCCTCTCTCTCAATTTTGCTTAGCGAAGCTCTGCTGAGATTGCTCCACCACCGCCGCCGCCACACCATCGTGCTGCCGGAGGACTCGAGCTACTACTTCATCATCTCTTGCTAGATTGAGGAGGTGAAGGCGTCATCAAGCCGTACGTGTGTTGAACGTGGAGGTGTCGTCCACTCGACGGTTGGATCGGGAGTTCCTCGATGGATCGTGATTGGATCGCGAAGACATTTGACTACATCAACCACATTTCTTAACGATTCTTCTTAGCAATCTACAAGGGTATGTAGATGCAATCTCTCCTCTCATAGATGTTAATCTCCTAGATTGATCTTGGTGAGTGTAGGAAATTTTTTATTTCCCATGCAACGTTCCCCAACAGTGGCATCATGTGCTAGGTCTATGCGTAGATGACATCATGAGTAGAACACAACGGGGTTTGTGGCCATTGATATTCATATTGCTTCCTTCCTTAGTTTTATCTTTGTTCAGCGGTATTGTGGGATGAAGTGGCCCGGACCAACTTTACATGTCCACGTATATGAGACCGTTTCCATCGACAGACATGCAACTTGATTGCATAAAGATGGCTGGTGGGTGTCTGTCTCTCCCACCTTAGTTGTATCGAATTCGACAAAGGCGGTCCTTGTAGAAGGTTGAATAGCAACTTGAATATCACCATTGTGGCTTTGTGTAGGTAAGAAGAGTTCTTACTAGTCACCCATAGCAGCCACGTAAAACATGCAACAACAAAGTAGAGGACGTCTAACTTGTTTTTGCAGGGTATGTTGTGATGTGATATGGCCAAAGACATGATGAGATATATTTGATGTATGAGATGGTCATGTTTTGTATAGATTATCACGACTTGCATCTCGATGAATACGACAACCGACAGGGGCCATAGGGTTGTCTTTAATTATTATATGACCTGCGTGTCAATCATTAAGCGCCGTGTAATGCTTTACTTTATTGCTGAACGGTAGCAATAGTTGTAGAAGCATGGTTGGCATGACAACCCCGATGGCGACACGATGATGGAGATCATGGTGTCATGCCGGTGACGATGGAGATCATGTTGGTGCTTTGGAGATGGAGATCAAAAGCACAAGATGATGGCCATATCATGTCACTTAAGATTTGCATGTGATGTTAATCCTTTTATGCATCTTATTTTGCTTAGGACGACGGTAGCATTATAAGGTGATTCCTCACTAAAGTTCAAGATAAAATTGTGTTCTCCAAAAGTGTGCACCATTGTGAAAGTTCATCGGATCGAAGCACCACGTGATGATCGGGTGTGATAGACTCTATGTTCGCATACAACGGGTGCAAGCCAGTTTTGCACATGCAGACCACTTGAGTTAAACTTGACGAGCCTAGCATGTACATACATGCCCTCGGAACAAGAGACCGAAAGGTCGAACATGAGTCATATAGTAGATATGATCAACATGGAGATGTTCACCATTGAAACCACCTCATCTCACGTGATGATCCGACTTGGGTTGGTGAATTTGGATCATGTTACACTCGGACAACCGGAGGGATGTCGATTTGAGTGGGAGTTCTTATGTAATATGATTAATTGAACTCATTATCTAATAGTCTAAGTTATCTTTGCAAATTATGTTGTAGATCAATGGCTCCTACAGAAAGCTAAGCTGAAAGATGATGGAAGCAACTTTGTGGGCTGGGCCTGTAATCTGAGGGTTATCCTCACGGCTGCCCAAAAAGGCTTATGTCCTTGATGCACCGCTTGGTGCGCCCCCCCAGCGACTGTGGACTGATACGTCTCCAACGTATCTATAATTTATGAAGCATTCATGCTATTATATTATCTGTTTTGGATGTTTATGGGCTTTATTATACACTTTTATATTATTTTTGGGACTAACCTATTAACCGGAGGCCCAGCCCAAATTGTTGTTTTCTTCCCTATTTCAGTGTTTCGAAGAAAAGGAATATCAAACGGTGTCCAAACGGAATGAAACCTTTGGGAGAGTTATTTTTGGAACGGAAGCAATCTAGGAGACTTGGTGTATATGTCAGGGAAGCAACAAGGAAGCCACGAGGCAGGGAGGCAAGCCTGATGTCTAATACACAACCTTCTTCTTGTAGACGTTGTTGGGCCTCCAAGTGCAGAGGTTTCTAGGACAGTAGCAAATTTCCTTCAAGTGGCTGACCTAACACTACTAGGAAAAGGCCTGCTAGTGGCGCACCTGTTTTGGCCATTAATGGCGCACTACAGGTGCACCACTAGCATCACGCCATTAGATTTTTTTACTAATGGTGCACCACTGATGCGCCATTAGTATATTAATGGCGCACCTATAGTGCGCCATTAGTATGCCTAGAGGTATGCCATTACTATCTGACTTAGTAATGGCGCACCACATAGAAGTGCGCCATTACTAACAATTTTTTTCAATTTTTTTATTTTATTTTTTCAAAAAAAAATTCTGATTTTTTTTTCATTTTTTTCTTAATCTCGGGTCAATATGCTTAATCCCAAGTCAAACCGCACTCCATGGTCAAACTTCTTGAAAGGTCACCCCTCCTCACACTACTCCAGCCCAAGCACGCTTAACTTCAGAGTTCCATCCAACCCCAGCACCAGCTCACTTAACAGGCACTTGTTGATATATCTAACATATCAATCCTATTAAACCTTGTTGATGTTTAGTACTTTGTTCATGTTCATGAGTGTGATGAAATTTTGAAAAAATATTTCAAACTTCCATTCATATCAAGTATCATATTTTGAAAAACATTCCCCAAAAAAATTCAAAACTAATTTTTTTTCTATTACTAGTGGCGCACCTAGCAAACGGTGCGCCACTAGTAAGTTTGAGATTTTTTCCATTTTTTCCCCTCTAGATCTTAACAGCCCCATAACTTTTTTTCTGTTAGGTTTTTGAGGATTTTGAAAATGCTTAACAAGGTTCGCCCCGTTAAATCCGGATGTAACTTTTCGAGTAGATGATTTTTCATATAAAAAACTTTTTAATCTGAGTTATTATGCAAAAGTTATGCCCATTTTACAAATTCCAGAGAGATTTTGCAAATAAAGTCCAAATTCATATTTGTAAATTTTCCCAACAACTAGACCACATATCACATGGGAAACTTATGTTCTTTTATTTTTTTGACATTTTCATCATTTTCTTTTAGCTTTTTGGTCAAAGTTAGTAATGGCGCACCACACCCACGGTGCGTCATTACTAACTTTGAAAAAAAACAAAAAAAACAATTGTTAGTAGTGGCGCACCGAGGGCGTGGTGCGCTATTACTAGTTTGAACTAGTAATGGCGTACTATCCACTAGTGCGCCATTACTAGTTACGAAAAAAATTGTTAGAAGTGGCGCACTGAGGGTGTGGTGCGCCATTACTAGTTGGCGCACTATCCCCTGGTGCGCCATTACTTGTTTTGAAAAATAAAATAAAAAAATTGTTAGTAATGGTGCACCGTGTATGTGGTGCGCCATTAGTATTTGGAGTTTAATGGCGCACCTATACGTGGTGCGCCATTAATGTCCATTTCATCTATAGTCGTTTTCCTAGTCGTGTAAGGTTTATCAATCCGTGGGAGGCATAGGATGAAGATGGTCTATCTCAAATAACCCTGCAACCAAATAACAAATAGTCTCTTGTGTCCCCAACACACCCAATACAATGGTAAATTGTATAGGTGCACTAGTTCGGCGAAGAGATGGTGATACAAGTGCAATATAGATGGTAGATATAGGTATTTGTAATCTGAAAATATAAAAACAGCAAGGTAACTAATGATAAAAGTGAGCGTAAACGGCATTGCAATGGTAGGAAACAAGGACTAGGGTTCACACTTTCAGGCCAACTCCACCACGCGACCCCATCTTGTCCGGGTGCGTCCGTTTGGGATAAAACGGACGAATAGCACGGCCGAATGCGCGGCCTCAAATGGACAAATGTCCGGAATCTGTCCGTTTTCGACCCATCCCCGGCCCAAAGTTGCGCTCGGTTTGGGGTGAAACGGACGCGCGCCGACGGCCGCGATGCACACCCTTGTCCCCCCCATGGCGCGCTGTTGGGGACACTAGCAGTCCCTCCCTCCCAACGCTTCGACCCTCTCTCTCCCGCCCCGCCCCGCCGCCGGCGCTGCCGATATTCTCTGGCCGCCTCTGCACCACGCAGCCCCCGGTCGTCCATACCAGACCACGTGTAGACATGGCCGCCACCACGCCCGCGCTTTTGCCGTAGTTTTGGCCGTCGATCAGAGGAGGTTTGGCCGTCGACGTCTTTGCCAGAGGCAGAGGAGGCACGACCGCCGGTGACGTACCACGACGGTCGTGGCAGCTTCTAACGGCTCCACAGCGGCCAGTAGCCGGCCGGCAACCACCCCTGCTGCGTCGTGGCCACTTCACCACCACGACTGCAAGGTGTTCGACATTTTGCCCACAAAAGGTATGGACAGTGGAGACGAGTTCTTCTTTCACCACTTCCTTTGTTCATCGGACGATTCGTCGTCGGATGATCAAGATCTTGTGGTGGCTGCATTGGTCGTTCACGACCATATTCAACGGCAGCTTCCTCGGTACAGGGAGTCAGTCCCTGGCCGTGCTCCCAACCTGAACCGCAACAGGGAGAGAGGCCACACCCTGCTCTATGCCGATTACTTTTCCAACAAACCGCTCTTCAAGCCGGATAAATTCCGTTGCCATTTTCGAATGGCAAGGCATGTGTTCAATCGTATCCGAGAGGGAGTGGTTGCTCATGACCCATACTTTGAGTGCAAGACAGATGCCCTTGGCAAGCTTGGGTTCTCCTCTTACCAAAAATGCACCGTGGCCGTCCGCATGCTTGCGTATGGACTTCCAGGCGATCTGGTGGATGAGTACGTGCGTATGAGCAAGACAACATGTCTGATGTCAATGTACAAGTTCTGTCAGGCTGTGATCGAGGTGTTTGGCCGAGAGTAATTGAGGCAGCCAACTGCCGCTGATACAGAGAGATTGTTGGCGACCAACGCAGCTAGAGGCTTTCCAGGCATGTTTGGTGTCGGTGTACTAGAATAGGGATACCCTAGTACCCCGAACTTGTGCACGGGCAGTTGCAGCACCCCGCGGCAAGGCTTGCCGGGCGAACGCCAAGATCCTCCGTGGTTCCCTTGGAGCCATTCAAGAACAAAGTATTTAAGATCAGGAGACAAGGCCCCGGCAAGAGGAGCTTGCCGGGAAGGCCAACCAAGGCACTCCAAGGAACTTGCCGCGACGCGCCACGCGCTCCGGCAAGGCAACAAGGCCCCGGCAAGAGGAGCTTGCCGGGAAGACCAACCAAGGTACCTCGAGGCCCGGTGAGCGACAAGCTTCCGGACCCGACAAGATAACAGCAGCGGCAAGGCGCTTGCCGCGGCAGGCGGCCACTCTGTGCCCACGCTCCAGCGCATCCACCAACGTGTCGCTCTGGGGGCCTCTCCAGGCGCGCGTGGCGGGAGGCTGTGCAGCCAGCGGTGCGTAGTGGCATGCGACGCTGACAAGATCGCCATCGTGGCGAATGGTGGCGCCCCTAACGGTCCTTTTCTGCACTGTTTGGGCGACTCAGACGGGCATTTAATGCCCTTGTCCCCTGCCGTCAGGGTTAGGTAGGGTACACTGTACAAGTAACTGTACCAACCACCTCACTTTTTACATTTGTACCCTTCTCTATGTTGCCACCTATCGGCGACCCCTTTAGTGTATAAAAGGAGGCCCATGCGCAATGTAGAGGAGGTTCGACAGGTTCGGAGGTTCGACAGGTTCGACAGGTTCGACTGGTTCGGAACCCAGAAAAACACTATGCTCTCTCTCTGGAGCAAGAACACAAGATAATCAAACAAGAAGCAGTAGGAGTATTATCTCTCCGGAGAGCTCCGAAGCTGGGTAAACTGCTCGTGTGCTTCGCCTCGATCTGCTCTTCGCGCGATCTCCGCCCCCCGCCGAACCGAAAGGGGCTCGGTCCGCCGGTCCCATAGGTGTTCGTGGATCAGCTTTCCCGACATCTTTGGCGCGCCAGGTAGGGGTCGTCGAGATTGTGTGAACCTGATCCAGCGTTCACACGAGCTAGATCTTCATTCCCTTCATCAACATGCCACCGAAGAAGAAGACTTCGGTGGCAGCCACTCCGTCCACGTCACTTCCGCCACCGTTGGAGCAAACGGGTGGTGGAATGGACGCCGGCGGAAGAATGGACATCGACGAGGAAGCTTATGATGCTGCCAGGTCCAAGGACAAGGCTGCACAAACCTCGGCGACTGTACATGTTCCGCGTCACTCTCAGGAGGCGCAAAACCAACAGCGTCATGGCACTCGCAGTGCCATACGCGTGATAGGCCAAGACCAAGTCTGGCAAGAGCTCTGATGCCCACTCCGGCAAGCACACCTCTTCGGAGTGCTGCGCTACCGTCGAGGACGCACCATCGAGCTCCACCGGCAAGTGTAAGAAGGCAATGGCAGCTCCACCTGAGACCAAGAAGGTGTCCGCCAAGGAGGACGGCACTGGTGGTACCTTCACCATCAGCGCCACTCTTGACCCCAAATAGGAAAGCGCACTCATTGCTTTCCTGTGGGCGAATGTCGACGTGTTTGCGTGGCAACCGTCTGATATCCCCGGTGTTCCCAGGAAAGTAATTGAGCACCACCTTGCCGTCTGTCCTCATGCGCGGCCCGTCAAGCAGAAAGTCAGGAAACAGGCAGTGGAGCGCCAAGAATACATCGCAGAAGAAATCAAGAAGCTGGAAGTAGCAGGCCTTGTCAGAGGAGTGCTCCATCCCACGTGGTTGGCCAATCCTGTTGTCGTGCGCAAGGCTAATGGGGAATGGAGGCTTTGTATTGACTTCACTGATATTAATAAAGCTTGTCCCAAGGACCCATTTCCCTTGCCGCGCATTGACCAGATTGTTGACTCCACAGCTGGATGTGATTTGCTTTCATTTCTTGATGCATACTCAGGATACCATCAGATCTTCATGGCAGAAGAAGAAAGAAGAGAAAATAATGATATGGAGCGCTTCGGCTCGTTAATGCTTACCGGATGTAGGTGCTGCACAAAGTGTCAGATAACGCATGCAAGAAAGAAACTAATGCATGAAATGGACAAGTTGTGCGGAGCACATGGGGTTTTATTTATGCACGGGATCTGCGCCCGGCTTTGTACAAAGGATTATATGCAACAGCGGCAAGACTTGTACAAAAGGTGGTTGCCGGAACGGGTTCCGGCAACTGCGCCCTATGGGAAAAACTTACGAAGATGTTCTGTGTTCCAGGAGTTGCTCACCGGAATGCCATCTTCGGTCTCAAGGCGGACAGCGCCGGGCCTTGTGACTCGTTTCACCCGATAAGGGCCTTCCCACTTCGGCGTCAACTTGTTGGAATTCTTGGCGGACTGAACGCGCCAAAGAACAAGGTCGCCTTCCTCGAAGCTTCTGGCCTTAACTTTGCGGCTATGGTAGCGGTGCAAAGCTTGCTGGTATCGAGCAGCTCGTACAGCAGCCTGAAGACGATCTTCCTCAAGGAGCAGCGCGTCGTCTTGTCGCAGCTGTTCTTGCTCAAGCTCATCATAAGCGAACACTCGAGGCGATCCGTATACGAGTTCCATGGGGAGAACTGCCTCTGCTCCATAGACTAGAGTGAAAGGCGTCTGGCCAGTGGCTCGATTTGGCGTCGTTCTGATCGACCAAAGAACCACCGGCAGCTCCTCGATCCAGTTTCTTCCACACTTGTGCAGCCTGTCGAAAGTTTTGGTCTTGAGCCCGCGTAGCACTTCAGCATTTGCCCTCTCTGCTTGACCGTTGCTTCTCGGATGAGCAACAGAAGCGAAGCAGACCTTGGCGCCAAGGTCTTGGACGTACTGCATGAAGGTGCGGCTCGTGAATTGCGTGCCATTGTCGGTGATGATCCTGTTAGGGATCCCGAAACGGCAAACAATTAACCTGAAGAACTTGACTGCTGACTGTGCTGTCACCTTCCTCACTGGCTGCACTTCCGGCCACTTTGTGAACTTGTCGATTGCGACGTACAAGTACTCAAAGCCCCCGACAGCTCGGGGGAAAGGGCCGAGGATATCGAGCCCCCAGACCGAAAATGGCCAGGATAAAGGGATCGTCTGGAGAGCTTGAGCTGGCTGGTGTATCTGTTTGGAGTGGAACTGGCACGCTTCACACTTGGTTACTTGTGCAGTCGCATCCTGGAGGGCTGTCGGCCAAAAGAAACCTTGCCGGAAAGCTTTGCCGGCAAGTGCTCTTGCGCCAATGTGGTGGCCACATATGCCTCCATGTATCTCTGCCAACAGCTTTTGTCCATCTTCCCGGCAAATACACTTCAATTTCACACCGTTGAGTCTTCTTCTGTACAGTATGCTATCGACAAACTGGTACATACTTGACTGTCGGGCTACTTTTTCCGCTTCTTCTTGCTCTTCGGGAAGTTCTCCTGTCTGAAGGAAATGGACAATCTGATGTGCCCATGCTGGAGCTTGTGGCTCGACAACAAGGACTAAAGGCACATCTGCTGCTGCGGGAACATCCGCTTCTACGGCAAGGACTTGCGGCCCTGCCGGAGCTTGATGTTCCCCGGCAAGCTTGCCGGAGCAAAACTTGTCGGGAGCGTCTGCTTCAACGGAACAAACCATAAGGCTTGCCGGAGCAGACTGCCCCTCAGCATCCTTGGTGTTGATCTTGGGGACTTTCTTAGCGGCGGCTTCGGGGAGCTCTGCCGGAAAGTAGTCACCAGAAACCAACTTCCTCTTCTTGCTTTGTCCAGTTGATGGTGTTACGGATGGTTGAGTCAACTTGAGCACAAAGATCCCTGGTTCCACAGGTAACTTTAGTGCGGCGCACTTTGACAGGCCATCAGCAATGTCATTCTGAGCTCTTGGGATGTGCTCCATCTATAGGCCGTCAAAGTGTTCTTCTAGCTTCCTCACTTCATCAACATATGCTTCCATCAATGGACTCTGGTAGTTCTTGTTCACTTGGCGGATGACAAGCTGTGAGTCACCCCTGACAATGAGCTTCTTGATCCCAAGGTCTGCTGCGATTCTGAGACCGGCAAGCAATCCTTCATACTCTGCAGTATTGTTGGTTGCTTGCTCCTTCGGAAAGTGCATCTGGACTACGTACTTGAGGTGCTCTCCGGTGGGCGCGACAAGCAGCACGCCCGCACCGGCGCCTTGCAGCGAGAAGGCACCATCAAAGTACATCAGCCACTCTATGCTTGCCTCTTTGACGGGGATGCTCGTCTCTGGAATTTCTTCATCTGGTGTTGGCGTCTCTGCTATGAACTCTGCCAATGCTCTGCTTTGGATAGTTGAAGTGCTCTCAAACTTGAGGCCAAAGCTTGACAGTTCCAGCGCCCACTCGACAATCCTGCCTGTCGCTTCTGGATTTTGCAGTATCCTCTTCAGCGGAAAACGAGTGACGACTGTGATCTCATGTGCTTGGAAGTAATGACGCAGCTTTCTCGAGGCCATGAGCAGGCCGAAAAGCAACTTCTGCACACCAGAGTACCTTGATCTAGCCCCCTGTAGAAGGGAACTGACAAAGTAAACTGGACGCTGCACCATTCTCTTCTGCATCTTATCATGCTCCTGCGCAGATCCATCTCTATCGGGACCAGAGCTTGTCGGCGAAGCCCCCTGCTTGTCGCTGGATGCATCTGTCGTGGTTGCTGGCTCATCATCTGCCTCCCTCTCCGCCACTAACGCAGCACTAACCACTTGATTGGTTGCTGCTATATACAGCAGCAACTTCTCTTGCGGCTTAGGTGCGACAAGTGTTGGAGTGGAGGACAGGTATCTCTTCAAGTTCTGCAGCGCAGCCTCCGCCTCCGGAGTCCATTTTATTGGACCTGCCTTTTTCAAAATTTTGAAAAATGGCAGGGCGCGCTCAGCAGATCTAGAGATAAACCTGCTGAGAGCAGCCACGCAACCGGCAAGCCTTCGTACATCCTTGATGCGCTTTGGTGCTTCGATCTGCTCAATGGCCTTAATCTTGTCGGGATTGGCTTCAATTCCCCGCTGAGACACGAAGAACCCGAGAAGGGCGGGCAGAGCCCGCAATAGAAGAACAGCGCGAAGAATGGGTACCCGTTTGGAGCCAGTTCTGAAGCAGCGGCCGGGAGTACCCTCGTGCGCGGATGCGCCCGCGTCTCCGTCGCCCAAAAGAGGTAGAAGTACTCCATCAGCTCCTTCGTGCCGAGCTGGGGGAGAAGATCGCCCGCTCCTTCCGCAGTGCCGCGAGCCGCTGCGCCTCGGCCGACTTCACGCCCTTTCCCTTGTCGGCTTTCGGAGCCATGGCGGAGGTGGTGGGGAAGGTCGACGGCGTTGGTGATGCTGGTGGCAATGGGGGGCGGAGCGCTGCTCTCTCGGCTTCGAGAAGAAGGGGGGGAGCGGCGGAGGTTCGTGAAGATGGAGTAGTAGCAACCAGCGAGGAGGAACGAACTGCCCATGTTTCCTCCGAATAAAGAACCACCCACGATCTCTCCCACGACGCCGCATTCGACGCGTGCCGTTAGGGGAGAGCGCGGTGGATACGGAGCGAGATTCGGCGTGGCCCAGTCCGCGTGTGCCCGTGCCCTGTCTTGGGCCTGGCCCAATAGCGCTCGGCACCGTGTCTGGCCCAGGCCCGGGGGCTCCTCTCGGTGTACTAGAATAGGGATACCCTAGTACCCCGAACTTGTGCACGGGCAGGTGCAGCACCCCGCGGCAAGGCTTGCCGGGCGAACGCCAAGATCCTCCGTGGTTCCCGTGGAGCCATTCAAGAACAAAGTATTTAAGCTCAGGAGACAAGGCCCCGGCAAGAGGAGCTTGCCGGGAAGGCCAACCAAGGCACTCCAAGGAACTTGCCACGACGCGCCACGCGCTCCGGCAAGGCAACAAGGCCCCGGCAAGAGGAGCTTGCCGGGAAGACCAACCAAGGTACCTCGAGGCCCGGTGAGCGACAAGCTTCCGGACCCGACAAGATAACAGCAGCGGCAAGGCACTTGCCGCGGCAGGCGGCCACTCTGTGCCCACGCTCCAGCGCATCCACCAACGTGTCGCTCTAGGGGCCTCTCCAGGCGCGCGTGGCGGGAGGCTGTGCAGCCAGCGGTGCGCAGTGGCATGCGAAGCTGACAAGATCGCCATCGTGGCAAACGGTGGCGCCCCTAACGGTCCTTTTCTGCACTGTTTGGGCGACTCAGACGGGCATTTAATGCCCTTGTCCCCTGCCGTCAGGGTTAGGTAGGGTACACTTTACAAGTAACTGTACTAACCACCTCACTTTTTACATTTGTGCCCTTCTCTGCGTTGCCACCTGTCGGCGACCCCTTTAGTGTATAAAAGGAGGCCCATGCGCAACGTAGAGGAGGTTCGACAGGTTCGGAGGTTCGACAGGTTCAGAGGTTCGACTAGTTCGACTGGTTCGGAACCCAGAAAAACACTACGCTCTCTCTCTGGAGCAAGAACACAAGATAATCAAACAAGCAGCAGTAGGAGTATTATCTCTCCGGAGAGCTCCGAAGCTGGGTAAACTGCTCGTGTGCTTCGCCTCGATCTGCTCTTCGTGCGATCTCCGCCCCCCGCCAAACCGAAAGGGGCTCGGTCCGCCGGTCCCATAGGTGTTCGTGGATCAGCTTCCCCGACATCTGGCAGCATAGATTGTATGCATTGGGAGTGGAAGAACTGTCCATTTGCTCGGAAGGGCTAGTACAAGGGGCATGTCAGTGAGTGCACTGTCATATTAGAAGCGGTGGCATCACATGATCTTTGGATATGGCATTCTTTCTTCGGCATGACAAGTTCTCACAATGATATCAACGTGCTGCAATGTTCTCCAGTCTTCGCGAGGCTTGCAGAAGGCCGCTCCCCACCTGTCAACTTTGAGATCAATGGCCACCAGTACAACAGAGGATACTATCTAGCTGATCGTATATATCCTCAGTGGACAACTTTTGTGAAGACAATCTTGAAGCCCCAAGGTGAGAAGAGAAAGAGATTTGCCCAAATGTAAGAGAGTGCTAGAAAGGATGTGGAACGTGCTTTTGGTGTGCTTCAATCCCAATGGGGCATCGTTCGATACCCTGCACTGTCATGGGATGAAAGGAAGCTTTGGGAGGTGATGACTGCTTGTGTGATCATGCACAACATGATCGTCGAGGACGAGCGTGATGACAGTATCTTCGACCAAGGATTTGATTTTCAAGGTGACAATGTTGAGCCCCTGCACCAAGAACCGACCACGTTTGATTAGTTCTGCCAGTTCCATCGTGAGTTGTGTGATTGGCACACTCATAAGGCTCTTCAAAATGAATTGGTTGAGCACGTGTGGGAGCATATTGGCAACCAATAGATGTATTGGTTCGTTTTATGTTAATTCAAGATAATTTCTATTTGGTTGTAAAACTATCTTTATTAGAGACAATTTCGATTGTGTTGTAAAACTATTTTAATTTTCAAACAATTAATATTTGGACGTGCAAACTTGTTTTCATATGAAAATATGGGCATTTTTTAGGCCCAGACGGACGGGATGGGGCAAACGGATGCGGCCGCGCGCTGGGCGCATGGCCACCGCATCCCAGGACAGGCCCGGACACGACCCCATTGCCCTACCCAAACGGACGAATCCGGACAAAACGGACGTCCGTTGGCGGTCGCGCGGTGGAGTTGGCCTCACTAGTGCAAGTTCTATCAACAATAATAACATAATTGGATCATATAACTATCCCTCAACATGCAACAAAGAGTCACTCCAAAGACACTAATAGCGAAGAACAAATGAAGAGTTTATCGTAGGGTATGAAACCACCTCAAAGTTATCCTTTCTGTTCTATCTATTCAATAGTCTGTAGTAAAATAACATGAAGCTATTCTTTCCGTTCAATCTATCATAGAGTTCATACTAGAATAACACCTTAAGACACAAGTCAACCAAAACCCTAATGTCACCTAGATACTCCATTGTCACCTCAAGTATCCGTGGGCATGATTATACGATATGCATCACTCAATCTCAGATTCATCTATTCAACCAACACAAAGTACTTCAAAGAGTGCCCCAAAGTTTCTACTGGAGAGTCAAGACGAAAACGTGTGCCAACCCCTATGCATAGGTTCATGGGCGGAGCCCGCAAGTTGATCACCAAAACATACATCAAGTGGATCACGTGGTATCCCATTGTCACCACAGATAAGCACGGCAAGACATACATCAAGTGTTCTCAAATCCTTAAAGACTCAATCCGACAAGATAACTTCAAAGGGAAACTCAATTCATCACAAGAGAGTAAAGGGGGAGAACCATCATAAGATCCAACTATAATAGCAAAGCTCATGACACATCAAGATCGTGCCATAGAGAGAACACGAGAGAGAGAGAGAGAGAGAGAGAGAGAGAGAGAGATCAAACACATAGCTACCGGTACATACCCTTAGCCCCTAGGGTGAACTACTCCCTCCTTGTCATGGAGAGCGTCGGGATGATGAAGATGGCCACCGGTGAGGGATCCCCCCTCCGGCAGGGTGCCGGAACGGGCTCTCGAGAGGTTTTTGGTGGCTACAGAGGCTTGCGGCGGCGGAACTCCCGATCTATCTTGTTCTTTGATGGTTTTAGGGTATATGGGAATATATAGGCGAAAGAAGTCGGTCGGGGGAGCCTCGAGGGGCCCATGAGGGTGGAGGGCGCGCCCAGGGGGTGGGCGCGCCCCCCTATCTCGTGGCCTCCTCGACGCTTCCCTGGCTTGCACTCCAAGTTCCCGGGATTGCTTCTGTTCCAAAAATAACTTTTCCAAAGGTTTCATTCTGTTTGGACTCCGTTTGATATTCCTTTTCTTCAAAACACTGAAATAGGCAATAAAACAACAATATGGGTTGGGCCTCCAGCTAATAGGTTAGTCCCAAAAGTAATATAAAAGTGTATAATAAAGCCCGTAATCATTCAAAACAGATAATAAAATAGCATGAATGCTTCATAAATTTTAGATACGTTGGAGACGTATCAGCACCCTACCCCCTGGGCGCGCCCCCACCCTCGTGGGCCCCTCGTGGCTCCCCTGACCGACTTCTTTCGCCTATATATGTCCATATAACCTAAAAACATCGAGGAACACAATAGACGAGGAGTTCCGCCGCTGCAAGCCTCTATAGCCACCAAAAACCAATCAGGGCCCTGTTCCGGCACCCTGCCGTAGGGGGGATCCCTCACCGGTGGCCATCTTCATCATCCTGGCGCTCTCCATGATGAGGAGGGAGTAGTTCACCCTCGGGCTGAGGGTATGTACCAGTAGCTATGTGTTTGATCTCTCTCTCTCTCTCGTGTTCTTGATTCGGCACAATCTTGATGTATCGCGAGCTTTGCTATTATAGTTGGATCTTATGATGTTTCTCCCCCTCTACTCTCTTATGATGAATTGAGTTTTCCCCTTGAAGTTGTCTTGTCAGATTTAGTCTTTAAGGATTTGAGAACACTTGATGTATGTCTTGTTGTGCTTATCTGTGGTGACCATAGGATATTCACATGATCTACTTGATGTATGTTTTGGTGATCAACTTGTAGGTTCAATGAACTTATGCATAGGGGTTGGCACACGTTTTCGTCTTGACTCTCTGGTAGAAACTTTGGGGCACTCTTTGAAGTCCTTTGTGTTGGTTGAATAGATGAATCTGAGATTGTGTGATGCATATCGTATAATCATGCCCACGGGTACTTGAGGTGACATTGGAGTATCTAGGTGACATTAGGGTTTTGGTTGATTTGTGTCTTAAGGTGTTATTCTAGTACGAACTCTATGATAGATCGAACGAAAAGAATAGCTTCATGTTATTTTACTACGGACTCTTGAATAGATTGATCAGAAAGGATAACTTTGAGGTGGTTTCGTACCCTACAATAATCTCTTCGTTTGTTCTCCGCTATTAGTGACTTTGGAGTGACTCTTTGTTGCATGTTGAGAGATAGTTATATTATCCAAGTATGTTATTACTATTGAGAGAACTTGACTTGCACTAGTGAAAGTATGAACCTTAGGCCTTGTTTCCTATCATTGCAATACCGTTTACACTCACTTTTATCATTAGTTACCTTGTTGTTTTTATATTTCAGATTACAAATACTCATATCTACCATCCATATTGCACGTGTATCACCATCTCTTTGCTGAACTAGTGCACCTATACAATTTACCATTGTATTGGGTGTGTTGGGGACACAAGAGACTCTTTGTTATTTGGTTGCAGGGTTGTTTGAGAGAGACCATCTTAATCCTACGCCTCCCACGGATTGATAAACCTTAGGTCATCCACTTGAGGGAAATTTGCTACTGTCCTACAAACCTCTGCACTTGGAGGCCCAACAACGTCTACAAGAAGAAGGTTGTGTTGTAGACATCAAGCTCTTTTTTGGCGCCATTGCCGGGGAGGTGAGTTCTTGAAGGTATATCTTTAGATCTTGCAATCGAATCTTTTTGTTTCTTGTTTTATCACTAGTTTAGTTTATAAAAGAAAACTACAAAAAAATGGAATTGAGTTTTCCTCATACGCTTCATCTTTTTAATATCTTTCATGTAAATGATGGAAAGGAAAATTGTGCTCAGTTGCTAGAAGAAGAATGCATTAAAATGTTTGGTACTAGATCTTTGTATGATGAGCATGATTGCAATGTTGTTAGTATGAATTCCTTGAATATATATGATGCTAAATATATGCAAATCCACAAGCATGGGGAAGCTATGTTTGATGAAGATGATGTTTTTTGTCCCCCAAGTTTTGATGAGCAAATTTATTATGATGAAAGCATGCCTCCTATTTATGATGATTATTGTGATGATATGTATGCCATAAAGAATAAACTTGCTTATGTGGAGAGTAGTAAAATTTCTATGCAAGTAGATCATGAAAATAATGCTTTATGTGCTGGTTATATTGTTGAATTCATTCATGATGCTACTGAAAATTATTATGAGGGAGTAATATATTCTTGTAGGAGTTGCAATGATATCAAGTTTCCTCTCTATGTGCTTAAAGTTTCAAAGTTATGCTTGTTTTGCCTTCCTATGCTAGTTGATTATTATTCCCATAAGTTGTTTGCTCACAAGATACCTATGCATAGTAAGTGGTTTAGACTTAAATGTGTTAGTAATATTCTTCACGATGCTCTCTTTATGTTTCAATTCTTATCTTTTATGCGAGCATCATTGAAATCATCATGCCTAGCTAAAAGGCATTAAAGAAAAGCGCTTGTTGGGAGACAGCCCAATATTTACCCTTACTATTTTTGTGAGTCCAAACGATTATGCTAATGTAGTAATCATGTTTTACAACTTTTGTTTCAATAAAGTGCCAAGTAAGACCTTTAGGATAGCTTACAGAGATAGTTGTGTTGATCCTGCTGAAAATCAGAAACTTTTGCACCCAGTGAATTAGTTTTGATAATACACAGAAACGTGCTTTTGATCTAATTATTTTTTCTCTGGATTGGTACATAAATTTCTCAGGCTTTCCTAATTTGGTAGGATTTTGGGAGTTCCATAAGTATACGTTTGATATAGATTACTACAGACTGTTCTGTTTTTGACAGATTCCGTTTTCTATGTGTTGTTTGCTTATTTGGATCAATCTATGAGTAGTATCGGAGGCTATGAACCATAGAGAAGTTGGAATACAGTAGATATTACACCAATATGAATTTAGAATGAGTACACAACAGTACCTAAGTGGTGGATTTATTTTCTTATACTAACGGAGCTTACGAGTTTTCTTTTGAGTTTTGTGTTGTGAAGTTTTCAAGTTTTGGGTAAATATTCGATGGATTATGGAATAAGGAGTGGCAAGAGCCTAAGCTTGGGGATGTCCAAGGCACCCCATGGTAATATTCAAGGACAACCAAGAGCCTAAGCTTGGGGATGCCCCGGATGGCATCCCCTCTTTCGTCTTCGTCCATCGGTAACTTTACTTGGAGCTATATTTTTATTCACCACATGATATGTGTTTTGCTTGGAGCTCCATGTCATTTTATTTTGTTTTGCTTGCTGTTTGAATAAAATACCAAGACCTGAAAATCTTAAATGAGAGAGAGTCTTCACATAGCTACACAATTATTTAACTACTCATTGATCTTCACTTATATCTTTTTGGAGTAGTTTGTCATTTACTCGTGTGCTTCACTTATATCCTATGAGTAAATGGTTGAATGATTTGAATATCTTAAATCTGAAATTATATATGTTTTATATGCTTATCCCATGGGGAGTATTGACTTCACATCTAAGAAGTATAGGTGGAAAATTTATTGAAAGTTAAGAAACATAGTATTGGCCACTTGAACAATTCATGAAAGAATATTGAAGGAAGAGAGGTTTCACATATAAATATACTATCTTAGACATCTTCTATGATTGTGAGCCCCACTAATTACTTTCAAAACTTGAGCAAATTAGTTGAAGTTGGACAAGGAAGACAACATACTGAGTTATGCTTGGGTATATTTGTATAGAAGTTATATTGTTATAGATCCTCAAACATGTGGTGCTTGCTGTTTAGAATCCTTTGCTAGCCAAAATATCTGTACTAAGCGGGAATACTGCTTGTGCATCCAAATTCCTTGAACCAAGTTTCCTCCATGAGTGTCCACCATACCTACCTATATGCGGTATTTACCTACCGTTCCAAGTAAATTTGCATGTGCCAAACTCTAAACCTTCAAATAATAATCTGTTTTGTATGCCCGAATCGCTCATGTAGCGACTAGGGGCTGTCAGTATCTTCCATGCTAGGTGGGTTATTCTCACGATGAGTGGACTCCGCTCATCATTCACGAGAAAAATGGCTGGTAACTAGGATGCCCAGTTCCATGATCAAAAGATCAAAATCAAATCAAAATAATTGCAAACAAAACTCCCCCAGGATTGTTGTTAGTTGGAGGCACCCGTTATTTCAGGCAAACCATGGATTGATGATTGTTGGTGGAGAGGGAGTAAAAACTTTACCATTCTGTTTGGGAACCGCCTATAATGTATCCAGTATGGAAGAAACTGGGAACCCTTGGTTGTTATGTTGACAATGAAAGCATACCTCTCAAAATTATTTTCATCTCTGTTTAAAAGCTTCGAGCTCTTGCACCTCTACAAATTCCTGCTTCCCTCTGTGAAGAGCCTATCTTTTACTTTTATGCAAGAGTTAGTAGTATTCCTTCTCATTCCAACCTACTCTTTAGTTGGCAAGCATCATGTTATGGGGAAAGACCTAAGCATGTATGGCCATTCAAATATATTTGATCATGACTTATTATTGTTGACAATTATCTATATGATAAGTGAGTTGGGAGGCGAAACATTAAGCCCCTATCTTTCACTGTGTTCAATCGATGCTATTTGTTCTAAAAATATGCTTTGAGTGGTAGCAATCAAGAAGGACTATATGATAGTTGATATGTCTCCGTCGTATCTACTTTTCCAAACACTTTTGCCCTTGTTTTGGACTCTAACTTGCATGATCTGATTGGAACTAACCCGGACTGACGCTGTTTTCAGCAAAATTGCCATGGTGTTATTTTTGTGCAGAAATAAAAGTTCTTGGAATGACCTGAAAATCCATGGAGCAACTTTTTAGAATTAATAAAAAATACTAGCGAAAGAATTAGTGTCAGGGGGGCCACACCCTGTCCACGAGGGTGGGGGCGCGCCCCCTCCCCCTGGGCGCGGCCCCTGCCTCGTGGCCCCCCTGGACGTCCACCGAGCTCAACTCCAACTCCATATATTTTCTTTCACGAAGAAAAAAATCAGAGAGAAAGTTTCATCGCGTTTTACGATATGGAGCCGCCGCCAAGCCCTAATCTCTCTCGGGAGCGCTGATCTAGAGTCCATTCGGAGCTCCGGAGAGGGGGATTCATGGCCTTCGTCATCATCAACCATCCTCCATCACCAATTTCATGATGCTCATCGCCGTGCGTGAGTAATTCCATCATAGGCTTGCTAGACGGTAATGGGTTGGATGAGATTTACCATGTAATCAAGTTAGTTTTGTTAGGGTTTGATCCCTAGTATCCACTATGTTCTGAGATTGATGTTGCTATGACTTTGCTATGCTTAATGGTTATCACTAGGGCCCGAGTGCCATGATTTCAGATCTGAACCTATTATGTTTTCATGAATATATGTGAGTTCTTGATCCTATCTTGCAAGTCTATAGTCGCCTATTATGTGTTATGATCCGACAACCCCGGAGTGACAATAATCGGGATACTTCTCAGTGATGACCGTAGTTTGAGGAGTTCACATATTCACTATGTGTTAATGCTTTGGTCCGGTACTCTATTAAAAGGAGGCCTTAATATCCCTTAGTTTCCACTAGGACCCCGCTGCCACGGGAGGGTAGGACAAAAGATGCCATGCAAGTTCTTTTCGATAAGCACGTATGACTATATTCGGAATACATGCCTACATTACATTGATGAACTGGAGCTATTTCTGTGTCACCCTATGTTGTAACTATTACATGAGGAATCGCACCCGACATAATTATCCATCACTGATCCAATGCCTCCGAGCTTTTCACATATTGTGCTTTGCTTATTTCCTTTACCGTTGTTGCTGTTACAATTACTACAAAACTGCTACCGTTACTTTTGCCACCATTACTATTACTTCCATACTACTTTACTACTAAATACTTTGCTGCAGATACTAAGCTATCCAGGTGTGGTTGAATCGACAACTCAACTACTAATACTTGAGAATATTCTTTGGCTCCCCTTGTGTCGAATCGATAAATTTGGGTTGAATACTCTACCCTCGAAAACTGTTGTGATCCCTATACTTGTGGGTTATCAAGACTATTTTCTGGAACCGTTGCCGGGAAGCATAGCTCTATTCTTTGAGTCACTTGGGATTTATGTCTGCTGATCACTATGAGGAACTTGAAAGACGAAAGAACTAAGATTTTTCCCTCAACTACGAGGGGAGGTAAGGAACTGCCATCTAGCTCTGCACTAGATTCTCCTTCTATTTTGATTAAGCTTGCGACACCCAAACCTGCTACTGCTATGAATTCTGATATGTTGCATGTTATTGATGACGCCACTTCTGCAATGCATGATACCTATGATGAAACTACTTCTGTGCTTGATACTACTGTGCCATTAGTTGAATTTCTTGATGAACAATTTGCTAGGGCTAGAGAGAATGAAATAATTGAAGATAGTGATGATGAAGGTTCTCCCCCTAAATATGAATTGCCTGTTGTTCCAGAGGGTTATGTTATGGATGAAGAAACTACTAGAGATATTCTTGCTTACAATGATAGATCTGATCTTAAGAAGTTATTAGTTAAACTGAAACAGAAATCTCTAAATACTAGAATGAAATATGACCCCGCTTTTGCTACTTCACCTATCTTTGTTACAGATAAGGATTATGAATTCTCTGTCGATCCTGAGATAATTACTTTGGTTGAATTTGATCCTTTTTGTGGCTATGAATCTGAAACTGTTGTGGCACATCTTACTAAATTGAATGATATAGCCACCCTGTTCACTAATGATGAGAAATCTCGCTACTATTATATCCTTAAGATATTTCCATTCTCATTAAAGGGTGATGCTAAAACTTGGTTTAATTCTCTTGATCCTGGTTGTGTGCGTAGTCCCCAGGATATGATTTATTACTTCTCTGCTAAATATTTCCCTGCTCATAAGAAACAAGCTGCCTTGAGGGAAATATATAATTTTATGCAAATTGAAGAAGAGAGTCTCCCGCAAGCTTAGGGGAGGCTTCTCCGATTACTTAATGCTTTGCCTGATCATACTCTTAAGAAAAATGAAATACTTGATATCTTTTATAATGGACTAACCAATGCTTCCAAGGACCACTTGGATAGTTGTGCTGGTTGTGTTTTCAGGGAAAGAACAGTCGACCAAGCTGAATTGCTATTGAATAATATGTTGACTAATGAAAATAATTAGACTCTTCCTGAGCCAACTCATGTGCCAATTCGTAAACCAACTCCGAAGAAGAGGGGTGTTCTATTTCTCGGTCCAGAAGATATGCAAGAGGCAAAGAAATCTATGAAAGAAAAAGGTATTAAAGCTGAAGATGTTAAGAATTTACCTCCTATTGAAGAAATACATGGTCTTAATTTACCACCTATTGAAGAAACACATTGTCTTGATAACCCGACACAGGTAGTAAATGTAAATTCTCTCTATAGATATGATAAAGTTGAAATCCCATCTACAAAGTTTCCTAGCCAATGTTTGGATGAATTTGATTACTTTATGGCTAGATAAGAAAATTTCAATGCTTATGTTGGTAGAGAATTAAAGAGTAGTGCTTACATGATTGTATGCTTGAGTGATTATATGGCTAGAGTTAAAGGTGAACTTAAACTCATTAGTAAATATGCTTCTATGGTTACCACTCAAGCAGAACAAGTACTTAAAGCTCAAAGTGATTTGCTTGATGAATTAAATAATAAACATGATTTTGCTGTTGGAGTGGCAACTAGAACTGGTAAAATGACTCAGGAACCTTTGTATCCTGAAGGCCACCCTAAAGGAATTGAGCAAGATTCCCAGAGAAACAATTTAGATGCACCTAGTCCTTCTAAAAAGAAGAAAAAGAAAAATGATAGGACTTTGCATGCTTCAAGTGAACATGTTGTACACACACCTAAGAATCCCAATGATATTTCTATTTCTGATGTTGAAACACAATCTAATGATGAACATGAACCAAGTGATAATGTTAATGATAATGTTCATGTTGATGCTCAACCTAGCAATAATGATGTAGAGATTGAACCTGCTATTGATCTTGATAACCCACAATCAAAGAATCAACGTTATGATAAGAGAGACTTTGTTGCTAGGAACCACGGTAAAGAAAGAGAACCATGGGTTCAGAAACCCATGCCTTTTCCTCCTAAGCCATCCAAGAAAAAGGATGATGAGGTTTTTGAGCGCTTTGTTGAAATGATTAGACCTATCTTCTTACGTATGCACTTAACTGATATGCTTAAAGTGAATCCTTATGCTAAATACATGAAGGATATTATTACAAATAAAAGAAAGATGCCGGAAGCTGAAATTTTCACCATGCTTGCTAATTATACTTTTAAAGGTGGAATACCAAAGAAACTGGGAGATCCAGGAGTACCAACTATACCATGCTCCATTAAAAGAAACTATGTTAAAACTGCTTTATGTGATCTTGGAGCCGGTGTTAGTGTTATGACTCTCTCTTTATATCGTAGACTTGAATTGAATAAGTTGACACCTACTGAAATATTTTTGCAAATGGCTGATAAATCAACCGCTATACATGTCGGTATTTGTGAGGATGTGACTGTTGTGGTTACAAACGTTACTATCTTAACGGACTTTGTTATTCTTGATATTCCCGAGGACGATAGTATGTCGATTATCCTTAGTAGACCCTTTTTGAATACTGCAGGGGCTGTTATTGTTTGCAACAAAGGCAATGTCACTTTTCATATTAATGGTAATGAGCATACAATACCCTTTCCGAGGAAACAACCTGAAGTTCATACAATCAATTCTATTGGAAAAAGTCCAACTATTGTTTTTGGAGGTTTTGAATTTCCTCTTCCTACTGTCAAGAAAAAAATATGATATCTTATTATTGGGGATCTGCATATCCCCGTTGAGGTAACCTAGTGTTATTCAAAATTTCTTTGGTTCCATGTTATTCGGAATGAGTTTGTTAACAAGACTTGATCAACCTTGTTAGTGGAGTCCTTTTGATGAGCATGAGATGGATGAAATTAGAAGGCACAACCTACTGTACCCTCCTTCTACTTTCTGTTATTTAGAATAAATAAAGCAAAAATAGTATTTTCTATCTGTTTTCTGAATTATCCATGCAATAAAAAATTACCCGATAATAAAAGTTCTCCAAATGCCCTACAAATTTAGTATGATTTTTTCTGGAATATTTGAGAATATTTGGCACTGAGAACACAGCAGGGGGAGCTGGCACCTGGCCACGAGTGTCCAGGGCGCGCCCACCCTAGAGGGTGCGCCCCCTGCCTCGTGGGCCCACGGTGGCCCCCCTCCACTTATTCCTGCACCACACACTTCATCTTCCTCCCAAAAAAATCACCATCCAGCTCAAGCATAAGTTCTAGCTCACTTTGCTGCCATTTTCGATCTCCTTGCCCAAAGCTCCATTCACAAAACTGCTTTGGAGGATTGTTCTTTGGTATGTGACTCCTCCAATGGTCCAATTAGTTTTTGTTCTAGTGCTTTATTCAATACAAATTTTTGCTGCCTAGGTGATCCTGTTCTTGAGCTTGCATGTAAAATTTATGAGGTCCCAAGTAATTCTAATGCATGATATAGGCTCTAGGCACTTGTGGGAGTAGTTGCTATCAATTTTCTTAAGTTTGATTCACTTTTATTTTGAGTTACTAAAAATTTCAGAAATTTTCAAAAAAAGATGAAGATATTGTTCTTGAGGGGCTCTTCTAGCCAAGGCTCTAAGATAAACAAGCTAAGGAGAAAGAAAAGGCCAAGTATAATCTTCCTCGTGTGGCGGAAGTACGACCGTGTGAATGGACTTGTGATGATTTCTTGAGAGCAGCCAGATTTATGATGACTTTTATTCTTTGGCTTATAATGCCGGCCTCACCAACTTCCTCCACGACCGTATCAAACAATATCTCTTACTCACAAATACTTTTGTGCAAAATTTCTACTATTATCCTAAGAATTCACCTCCTTCGGTAGCTTTTCATTTATATGATGTGGCTAGGGAGATGTCATTACGTGATTTTTGCGCGGTTTGCGAAATACTCTTCGAGGGCACCTTAGAGGAACCACATCGTAAAGATGTGGATGGTTTATTGATACTATTACTGTAGGGGAATCGAGGAAGGTTTCCGATGCAAGAATAACTAGCATACATTTTCCTGTTTTACGCTACTTTGCAATATTTCCTAGTCGATGCTTAATTGGTCGCGGAAACTATGGAAACCTTAGTGTTCCTGATATTATTATTTTATTCCATGCTTTATTCCGCGATAACTCTGTAAGTATGGGTGCTATTGTTGCTAAACGATTAAGCCTGAACTGTACAAAGGGCCCCATCTTTGGAGGTATCTATGCTGCACGCCTTGCTAAACATTTCGAGATACCTATTAGGCATTATGAGAAAGAGGAAAAACTGCTGCCCCCTACTTTTATAGATTATAAGAGCATGGTAGCACATGAGTTTACTGTTGACAATGATGATAAGATGCTTCTGTATAATTTGAGATTTAATAAGAAACACAATGAGATTATTATCTTGCTTGCGCCCTCTTTGTTTGATTTAACTGCAGGCCCTTATATCGTCTTACCGGAGGCCGTCTACGCGCTCCGTGGCCAGACATCCGCTCCAGAGCCTGAGCCGGAACCACCACTTGACCCTTATCGTCCATCATCTTATTAGTGGGATCCGGAGGAGATCGCCAGTCAGTGGCTGTACAATGACACTTCTCAGTACATCGGGGAGAGTAGCCGCGATCCATGCGCACTGACCAACTTAGGCCAAAAGCCTAAGCTTGGGGGAGTACGTATTTCTTACCGACATTACATTCATGTTGACACACTCATTCTAGTTATCGGTGCTCATACTTTTTCATTGTACTATCCATGCTAGTTTAATTTCTTTTTCTAGCTTTCTTCTTGTGTGTTTGATAAACCTTAAGAAAAAAATAGTTAGTTTAATTTCCATGCTTGTAGTAGTAATTAAAAGAACACCCAAAAAGATTTCTCGTTCTACTTTTAGTTGTTGGGAGCTTTCCCGTGTAAATAGTTTTATTTCTTTTCTTTCCTTTGGGGGTCGAGAGGATACGACCATAATGAAAATGTTTAGTGGCTCTAATATGCATGATTGTTGATTTAACCAAGGGGCCATATTACCTTGTCTTCTCCCTTGAATTGAATGCTTGTACATTCCAGCCTAGTCCAATGCACGTGCACTATTATTATTATCCACACCGTTCGGTCGTGCAAGTGAAAGGCAATAATGACGATATATGATGGACTGATTGAAATGAGAGAAGTTGGTATGAACTCGGCCTCTCTTGTTTTTGTAAATATGATTAGTTCATCGTTCCTAATTCAGCCTATTATGAATAAACATGTTTGCAATGAAAATTAGAGATTATAGTTCCTTATGCTATGCTTAATTATCTAGGAGCTTATAATGGTTTACCTTGCGTGCCAACATTGCTATTAAAATGGTTATGATGTGGTATGATAGGGTGGTATCCTCCATTGAATGAATTGAGTGACTTGACTTGGCACATGTTCACACATGTAGTTGAAAAAAAATCAACATAGCCTTCACGATATTTATGTTCATGGTAGATTATATCCTACTCGTGCTTGCACTCGGTGTTGATTAATTTTAATGCATGTTCATGACTGTTGTCGCTCTCTCAGTTTGTCGCTTCCTAGTCTTTTGCTAGCCTTCACCTGTACTAAGCGGGAATACTGCTTGTGCATCCAAAATCCATTAACCCCAAAGTTATCCATATGAGTCCAGCATACCTTCCTATATGCGGTATTTACGTGCCGTTCCAAGTAAATTTGTATGTGCCAAACTCCAAACCTTCAAATGAAATTCTGTTTTGTATGCTCGAGAAGCTCATGTATCAACTAGGACTGTCTATATCTTCCATGCTAGGTGGGTTATTCTCAAGAGAAGTGGACTCCGCTCCTCATTCACGAGAAAATGGCTGGTAACCGGGATGCCCAGTCCCATGCTCAAATCAAACCAAAATAATTAAACAAAACTCCCCCAGGATTGTTGCTAGTTGGAGGCACCCGTTGTTTCGGGCAAGCCATGGATTGATGCTTGTTGGTGGTGGGGGAGTATAAACTTTACCATTCTGTTTGGGAACCACCTATAATCTGTCTAGCATGGAAGATATCGAGATTTCATAGTTGTTATGTTGACGGTGAAAGTATACCGCTCAAAATGTTATTCATCTCTATTTCAAAATCAAGCTCCGGCACCACTGCAAATCCCTACTTCCCTCTGTGAAGGGCCTATTTATTTACTTTTATGTTGAGTCATCACCCTCTTAGTAAAAAGCACCCGCAGGAGAGCGCCGCTGTTATTTGCATGCATTAATATTAGTTTATATTGGGTATGACTGTGACTAGATCTCTTTTACCATGAATTATAATGTTTAGTCAGTCCTTGATCTTTGAAGGTGCTCTGCATTTATCTTTTGCTATCTTGGAAAGGGCTATCGAGATACCATCTTGTTATATCATATTATGATTGTTTTGAGAAAGTGTTGTCATCCGAGATTTATTATTATTGCTCACTAGTTGATTATGCCATTGATATGAGTAAACATGATACCTACATGTTATTGTGAATATGGTTAGTTCGTAATCTTTGCTGAAAAGTAGAATGCTGGCTTTACATATTTACAACAACAAGAGCAAACAGAGTTTGTAAAAGTTTTTCTTTATCACTTTCAGTTTGTCAACTGAATTGCTTGAGGACAAGCAAAGGTTTAAGCTTGGGGGAGTTGATACGCCCCATCGTATCTACTTTTTCAAACACTTTTGCCCTTGTTTTGGACTCTAACTTGCATGATTTAAATTGAACTAACCCGGACTGATGCTGTTTTCAGCAGAATTGCCATGGTGTTATTTTTGTGCTGAAATAAAAGTTCTCGGAATGACATGAAAATCCACGAAGCAACTTTTCAGAATTAATAAAAAATATTGGCGAAAGAATTAGCGTCAGGGGGCCACACCCTGTCCAAGAGGGTGGGGGCACGCCCCCTGCCTCGTGGGCCCCCTGGACGCCCACCGACCTCAACTCCAACTCCATATATTTGCTTTCGTGGAGAAAAAAATAAGAGAGAAAGTTTCATCCTGTTTTACGATATGGAGCTGCCGCCAAGCCCTAATCTATCTAGGGAGGGCTGATCTGGAGTCTGTTTGGGGCTCCGAAGAGGGAGATTCGTCACCGTTGTCATCATCAACCATACTCCATCACCAATTTCATGATGGGATTACCGTACCACTCTGGTGCGGATCGTGCTCTGCTTGGCCTACGAGGTTCTGTAGCAACTTGATCTGTAGTTTCATGATCTTTATCATTAGCTTCCTCTCTAGTTGGTGTAGGCATCACGGGAACACATTTCTCGGATGAGCTACTTTCCAATTGAGAACAGGTACAATTACCTCATCAAGTTCTACTTTCCTCCCACTCACTTCTTTCGAGAGAAACTCCTTCTCTAGAAAGGTTCCGTTCTTAGCAACAAAAACCTTGCCTTCGGACTTGTGGTAGAAGGTGTACCCAATTGTTTCCTTACGGTATCTTATGAAGATGCACTTCTTCGATTTGGGTTCTAGCTTATTGGGCTGAAGCCTTTTGACATAAGAATCGCATCCCCAAACTTTAAGAAACGACAACTTAGGTTTGTTGCCAAACCACAATTCATACGATGTCGTATCAACGGACTTTGACGGTGCCCTGTTTAAAGTGAATACAGTTGTCTCTAATGCATAACCCCAAAACAATAGTGGTAAATTGGTAAGAGACATCATAGATTGCACCGTATCCAAAAAAGTCTGGTTATGGCATTCGGACACACCATTACACTGTGGTGTTCCAGGTGGCGTGAGCTGTGAAACTATTCCACATTGTTTTAAATGAAGGCCAAACTCGTAACTCAAATATTCTCCTCCACAATCAGATCGTAGAAACTCTATTTCCTTGTTATGATGATTCTCCACTTCACTCTGAAATTCTTTGAACTTTTCAAATGTTTCAGACTTTTGTTTCATTAAGTAGATATACCCATATCTGCTCAAATCATCCGCGAAGGTCAGAAAATAACGATATGCACCATGAGCGTCAACACTCATCGGGCCGCATACATCGGTATGTATTATTTCCAGTAAGTCATTAGCTCATCCCATTGTTCCAGAGAACGGAGTTTTAGTCATCGTGCCCATAAGGCACATTTTGCAAGTATCAAATGATTCATAATCAAGTGATTACAAAAGTCCATCTTTATGGAGTTTCTTCATGCGCTTTACACCGATATGACCCAAACGGCAGTGCCACAAATAAGTTGCACTATCATTATCAACTTTGCATCTTTTTGCATAAATATTATGAATATGTTTATCACCACAATCAAGATTCAACAGAAATAGACCACTCTTCAAGGGTGCATGACCATAACAGATATTACTCATATAAATAGAACAACCATTATTCTCTGATTTGAATGAATAACCGTCTCGCACTAAACAAGATCCAGATATAATGTTCATGCTCAACGCTGGCACCAAATAACAATTATTCAGGTCTAAAACTAATCCCGAAGGTAGATGTAGAGGCAGCATGCCGACAGCAATCACATCGACCTTGGAACCATTCCCGAGACGCATCGTCACCTCGTCCTTAGCCAATCTTTGTTTAATCTGTAGTCCCTGCTTGGAGTTACAAATATGAGCAACCGAACCGGTATCAAATACCTAGGCACTACTACGAGAATTAGTAAGGTACACATCAATAACATGTATATCAAATATACCTTTGTTCACTTTGCCATCCTTCTTATCCGCTAAATACTTGGGGTAGTTCCGCTTCCAGTGACCAGTCCCTTTGCAGTAGAAGCACTCGGTTTCGGGCTTGGGTCCAGCTTTGGGTTTCTTCCCGGGAGTGACAACTTGCTTGTCATTCTTCTTGAAACTAGTGGTCTTGTTGACCAGCAACACTTGATGCTCCTTTTTGATTTCTACCTCCGTGGCCTTTAGCATCGTGAAGAGCTCGATAATAGTCTTTTCCATCCCTTGCATATTGTAGTTCATCACGAAGCCTTTGTAGCTTGGTGGCATTGATTGAAGAACTCTGCCAATGGCACAATCATCTAGAAGATTAACTCCCAGCTGAGTCAAGTGATTATGGTACCCAGACATTCTAAGTATGTGCTCACTAACAGAACTGTTCTCCTCCATCTTGCAACTATAGAACTTGTTGGAGACTTCATATCTCTCAACTCGGGCATTTGTTTGAAATATTAACTTTAACTCCTAGAACATCTCATATGGTCCATGACGTTCAGAACGTCTTTGAAGTCCCAATTCTAAGCCGTAAATCATGACACACTGAACTAACGAGTCATCATCAACATGCGACTGCCAGGCATTCACAATGTCTGCAGTTGCTGGGGCAGGTGGTACACCTAGCGGTGCATCAAGGACATAATTCTTCTGTGCAGCAATGAGGATAATCCTCAAGTTACGGACCAAGTCTTTGTAGTTGCTACCATCATCTTTAGCTTTCTCTAGGAATGCATTAAAATTCAAGGGAACAGTAGCACGGGCCATTGATCTACAACATAGATATGCAAAAAACTATCAAGACTAAGTTCATGATAAATTAAGTTCAATTAATCATATTACTTAAGAACTCCCACTTAGATAGACATCCCTCAAGTCATCTAAATGATATGTGATCAAAATCAACAAAACCATGTCCGATCATCACGTGAGATGGAGTAGTCATCAATGGTGAACATCTCTATGTTGATCATATCAACTATATGATTCACATTCGACCTTTCAGTCTCCAGTCTTTCGAGGCCATATCTGTATATGCTAGTCTCGTCAAGTTTAACCCGAGTATTCTGCATGTGCAAAACTGGCTTGCACCCGTTATATTTGAACGTAGAGCTTATCACACCCAATCATGATGTGGTGTCTCAGCATGAAGAACTTTCGCAATGGTGCATACTCAGGGAGAACACTTATACCTTGAAATTTTAGTAAGGGATCATCTTATAATGCTACTGCCGTACTAAGCAAAATAAGATGCATAAAGATAAACATCACATGCAATCAAAAATACGTGACACCATATGGCCATCATCATCTTGTGCTTTTGATCTCCATCACCAAAGCAACGTCATGATCTCCATCGTCACCTTCTTGACACCTTGATCTCCATCGTAGTGTCGTGGTCGTCTCGCCAACTATTGCTTCTACGACTATCGCTACCGCTTAGTGATAAAGTAAAGAAATTACATTGCATTTGTATTTCATACAATAAAGAGGCAACCATATGGCTCCTGCCAGTTGCCAATAACTTTTACAAAACATGATCATCTCATACAACAACTTATATCACATCATGTCTTGACCATATCACATCACAACATGCCCAGTAAAAACAAGTTAGACGTCCTCTACTTTGTAGTTGCAAGTTTTACGTGGCTGCTATGGGCTTCTAGCATGAACCGTACTTACCTACGGCACAAAAACCACAATGGTGATTTATCAAGTTTGTTGTTTTAACCTTCACAAGGACCGGCTGCAGTCAAATTCGATTCAACTAAAGTTGGAGAAACAGACACCCGCTAGCCACCTTTATGCAAAACTAGTTGCATGTCTGTCAGTGGACCGGTCTCATGAACGCGGCCATGTAAGGTTGGTCCGGGCCACTTCATCCAACAATACCGCCGAATCAAAGTATGACGATCACCGCCCACAACTCTTTGTGTTCTACTCATGCATATCATCTACGCATAGACCTGACTCGGATGCCACTGTTGGGAAACATAGCATGCAATTTCAAAAAAATTCCTACGCTCATGCAAGATCTATCCAGGAGATGCATATCAACGAGAGGCGGAGAGTGTGTCCACGTACCTCGTAGACCAAAAGTGGAAGCATTAGCTTAACGTGGTTGATGTAGTCGAACGTCTTCTCGATTCAACCGATCAAGCACCGAACGTATGGCACCTCCGAGTTCTACACACGTTCAGCTTGATGGCGTCCCTCGAACTCTTGATCCAGTAGAGGTATGAAGAAGTAGATGAGTTCCGTCAGCATGATGGCGTGGTAATGGTGATGGTGATGTGATCCGCGCAGGGCTTCGCCTAAGCACTATGACAATATAACCGGAGGAGTAAACGGTGGAGGGGGGCACCACACACGGCTAAGAAACAATTGATGTGCCTTGAGGTGCCCCCCGCCCCCTTATATAAAAGGAGGAGAGGGGAGGAGGCCGGCCATAGGGCGCGCACCATGGGGGGAGTCCCACTAGGACTCCAAGTCCTAGTCGGCCTCCCTTCCTTCCAACAAAGGGGGAAAGGGGAAAGAGAGGGAGAGGAACAAGGAAAGGGGGGCCACGCCCCTCCCCCTTGTCCAATTAGGACTCCCATGGGGGGTGCGCGCCACCTCCTACGGCCTTCCTTGCCTCTCCTCTTAGGGCCCATGAGGCGCGTTACTTCCTCGAGGGGGTTCCGGTAACCCCTCGGTACTCCAAAAAAATACCCAAAACACTTTGGAACCATTCCGGTGTCCGAATATAACCTTCCAATATATAAATATTTACCTCTCGACCATTTTGAGACTCCTCGTCATGTCCGTGATCTCATCCGGGACTCTGAACAACCTTCGGTCATGAAAACACATAACTCATCTAATACATATCATCATCAAACGTTAAGCGTGCGGACCCTACCGGTTCGAGAATTATGTAGACATGACCGAGACACCTCTCCGGTCAATAACTAATAGCGGAACCTGGATGCTCATATTGGTTCCCACATATTCTACGAAGATTTTTATCGGTCGAACCGCAATGTCAACATATGTTATTCCCTTTGTCATCGGTATGTTAATTGCCTGAGATTCGATCATGGGTATCTTCATACCTAGTTCAATCTTGTTACCGGCAAGTCTCTTTACTTGTTCTATAGTGCATCATCCCATAACTAACTCATTAGTCACATAGCTTGCAAGGCTTCATATGATGTGCATTACTGAGAGGGCCTAGAGATACCTCTCCGATACTCGGAGTGACAAATCCTAATCTCGATCTATGCCAACCCAACAAACACCTTAGGAGATACCTGTAGAGCATCTTTATAATCACCCAGTTACGTTGTGACGTTTGATAGAACACAAGGCATTCCTCCGGTGTCAGTGAGTTGCATAATCTCATAGTCAGAGGAATATATATTTGACATGAAGAAAGCAGTAGCAATAAAATTGAACAATCATTATGCTAAGATAACGGATGGGTCTTGCCCATCACATCATTCTACTAATGATGTGATCCCGTTCATCAAATGACAACTCATGTCCATGGCTAGGAATCTTAACCATCTTTGATCAATGAGCTAGTATAGTAGAGGCATACTAGGGACACGGTGTTTTGTCTATGTATTGACACATGTATCAAGTTTCCGGTTAATACAATTCTAGCATGAATAATAAAATTTATCATGAATAAGGAAATATAAAATAACAACTTTATTATTGCCTCTAGGGCATATTTACTTCATGAAAATGGTCCTCCTCGAGGAGCGTGGCATTATCTTGCCTCAGCTCTTCTTGATCTGCTTCATTAAAAGCCAAGACTCGAGGTGATCCGTATCTAGGTTCTGTGGGGAGCATTGCTTCTACACCATAGACAAGGGAGAAGGGTGTCTGGATGGTAGCACGATTTGGTGTCGTCTTAAGTGACTAAAGAACTATTGGAAACTCATCTATCTAGCGTCTTCCACACTTGTGCAGCTTATCAAAAGTTCTGGTCTTGAGACCTCGCATGACTTCAGCATTTGTCCTCTCCGCCTATCCATTTCTTCTCAGGTGAGCAACAAAGGCATAGAAGATCTTGCTTCCAAGCTCTTAGCAATATGTTGTGAATGCACGGCTCGTGAATTGGTTGCCGATGTCGGTAATTATCCTGTTGGGTACGCCAAAACAGGCAACCAATCCTTTTAAGAACTTGATAGCTGATTGTGTTGTTACTTTACTTAGCGTCTCTATCTCAGGCGACTTTGTGAACTTGTCGATTGCTACGTACAAGAACTCAAAGCCCCCAGCTGCACGGGGAAAATGGCCGAGGATGTCCAGCCCCCAAACTGCAAAGGGCCGGGAGAGAGGAATAGTTTGAAGAGCTTGAGCTGGCTGATGTGTGTTTATGGCGTGGAACTGACATGCTTCACATCTGTTCACCACACAAAGAGCATATCCAACAAGTAGACATACAAGATTTTCCCAGGTTCGGGCCGTTGTGAAGCATAAAATTCTACTCCTACTTTGGTGGAATTATATGAGTGTGAATGTCCTAGTTACAAAGAGCGCTAGCTTGCCGACAAGGTGCTCAGGAAGTGCAACTAGGCAGTGCAAATGGACAGGGTGTCGACCTTTGTAAAGGTTGCCATGGGCCTCCTTTTATAGATGAAAGGGGCCACCATAGTGGCAAAATGGTAATACAGAGGCAGATAGAGATTATAGTACTATCATACCTAACTATGGTGGATTAGGACGAAAGCATTAAATGCTCTGTTAGGTATCACACTGAGGAGGAATGCCGGCAAGGTAGTCCATCCCCACCTATACCGTTCCCCAAGCTACCTTCTATTCTTGGACGGGTTGAGCTACCTTCTATACATGGGAGGATAGTTCTTCAGCCATGGCGTCGCCACGTGTCCCGACAAGCTTCACCTAGCCATCTTCCTGCTCGACACCTGTCAACAAGTCTCTGACCCTTGCCACAGTGAAGCTCTGGGAGGGAGCTCGTGGTTATGAGGTTATCGTCTCGGAGCCTGTCGGCTTGTAGCTTTTCGGGAACTGAAGTCTTGATCTTCAGTACATCTTAGTACTTCTCTATGACCCGCCTTGAGGTCTTCTTCGTGATCTTGATTACCATGTCTTGTGTGTTGATAAGAGCTATCCTCCCACAAGCATTTGCCGCCAGGAAGGCTACAACTGCCTGTGCATAGTCAAGGTATGAACACCCATGTTCAATACACTGACACTCCCTTGTTCTACTCTTCCTTGCTAACGGTGGCGGTCGTGGATGTGTCAGCCTCCTCGTCGTGGTGGCGGGGCACGGACCTATCGGTACCATCATTAGATTCCTCTGTCGCTGCGTCAATGTCTGCGAACAGAGCATCATTCTTCGTCTGCAGGACGCGTAGCCTCCATCGCTCCCACTGGATGTCGTGGGTGGAGCTGTAGGACAGGAGCAACACCTTCTACTCATCCACATCTGCCATTGTGCCCACGACGGTGTTGTCGTTTGCCTGGTCATAGGCGATTTGCTCGTCTGCGAGCTGATGCTCATCGAGGAGACGAAGGCTATACCTCTAGTGAGCCTTCGCCTACCGGAACACCGTACTCCTCTTCCACTGCCATGCCGGTGAAGTGTGCCCGCACCTTGCCATGGTGATGCCGGCATGGACCAAAGAGGGCAGAGGTGCCCGCTCGTGGTGCCTGCTCGTGCCGGCCACCTCTTCCATTGGCCCATCCGTGTCGTTGACCTCCGGAGAGCTCGCCGGCAAGCCATCCTGTATCCGGCTAGCTCGGCGGGCCAACTAGCCAGCCACAATACCGGAGAGCTCCTACTTATGTTCGTTCGAGAGGCTCTGCCACATGGCTTTGGATCTCGAGGTCGTGGTGTGTGTGGTGCAGAGAGGAGATCGGGAGCGGAGGTGTGATGCGGTTGTTTTCAAGCCTGACCACGTACAAATACCAGGCAGATGCCAGACCAAGCGGCAGCGTGTTTAATGTCGGTTGGTAGGCGGACAGAGGGGTGGCGTTTGAATGTGGCCGCCGGAGCAAGTTCCTTGGCAACCGCGCTTGTTTAATGGAGGGACACGGACATACGGGTAGCGTTTGAATGCGGAGAGAAGAAGTGTGCGCTGGGACGTGGTGTGGGCGGCCCTCTTGGCCGGGGTGCCGCTTCAATGCCGGCTCGAGTGAGAGGTCGCGTCCCCTCTGGTCCGACATGAATGCGGCACCGGCCGGTATAAATGTGTCGCAACTGCTTCGCCGAAAAATGACGCGGGCGAGGAAGAGGGTTTACGGGTGAGACCATGGCGTCGGAGGTGTGCGTGCCAGTGGTCTAGACGCTCGCAAGCCCCTGGTTTGCGGGAAAACGAACGGCTGGACCGTTCCACAAACGGACGAGGTAGCAAGCCCCTAGTTTGCGGGAAAACGAATGGCCGGACCGTTCCACAGACGGACGAGGTATTGTATTGGAAGATAAAACATATTTCAACCGTTTGTTTGATCCAAAACAGACGCGGCTCTTGCCGGCGGGAGGGCTCATTCGTTTTTGGAGGTTTTTCTGTGTGCGCTTAGGGTTTGTGTTCTGCTTAGGAAGACGAGACGGCGGCGGCTTCCTGAAGTTGGAATAAGATTCTCCCCGCCTAGTCCCTGTTCTGGTGGCGCGTCTAGCATCATCGGAGGGCATCTGGAGATGTGTCTCCGGCAGATCTCGCGGGATTCGGTCGGCGTTTGTCTTCGTTGGATCCACATGGATCTGGGCTTCTTTAGTATGTGTTCTTGTGTCTTCAGATTGGATCCTTCTGTTCTACGCTTCTCTTCATCGGCAACAATTGCTGTTCTAGTGCGTTGGTCCTTTTGGGCCTTAGCACGACGACTTAACGACTGTCAACTACAACAAGGTCTGCCCGGCTCTAGTGAGGGAGGAGCGATGATGCGGCGTGCCTTCGGCTCGCTTAAGTGCTTATAGTCGTCGCTAGGTGGTCTATGGACCTGGATGTAATTTTTACTTCTATTGTCCTTTGTACTGCTTTGAAAAATGATGAATAGATTAGAAGTTTATCCAAAAAAAATGGAAGGTTTAAAGGTTAGCATTGGAGATGCCCTAAGTTAGATCCGCGTGTAAACACGCCGACGCGTGGGATGGAGTAAGCCATTCTCACCAAGCGTTGAGGGTTGTGAGTGTTGTGTGTTATGAGCATTGGATGGGCAGTGTATGTGTTCGTGGTGCTTCATGCTCTATGAGTAGCCCTCTTCTGGGTTGTTTGTAACGGTTTTCGCCCAGTTTTCCGTAAATTAACTGGGCAATTCTCTTCTTTTTAATTAATCGATGAGGCAATTCTTTTGCCTTCGTTTCGAAAAATAATAATTCCTTTGTAGTCCGGTCGATGAAAAGGTCGTTCCTTTTTATTGTCGGCATGACTGATTCTCCTGTTGCTGCAAATCACAGCAACATCACCCACTGTCACTAGCAAAGCAGCTGCAGCAAGAAACTCGGATGACAGTCACGTTGATGATTGGAACTTCTTGCATGATCTGCTTAACTGTTACGATATAAATGTCGCATGCACACACGGTGTAGTTTGGTGCTAGTTTGACGGACGAAGAGAAGATCTTGACATATTTTGGTCGGTTGAGCCTAGACCTTCACTAATTTTCACATTGCAGGATTCTTGTGCGGACAGGCTTTGGCCCTAATTATTTCAACTCAATCCATATCCATAGCCATATATATTCCACCTATAGCCATAGCCTAGCTCATAATCCGTTTCTCCTGCTACGGATCTTGTAGAGCATGCTCGGTAGTAAGGCATCTTCAACGCTGACCCGTCCGTAACCGTTCGGATACGGTCATATTTTACCATCCAACGCGGTCATGTATCGATCCGCTTGGCGGTTCAGACATGTTTTTCCCATAAAAGGAGACAAATTGGGGGGCATTGCGGGCACCCGGGCCGTTGCCACGTCCGCGCCACTAATCTGGCCCACCAAATAACCCCACCCGCCTCTTCCTCACTTTTTGTCCAATGCACGCGCCGCTTCCCGTGCCGCATCAATGGCGGCCCAGAACACGCAGCGGCCGACATTGATGTTGCGTGATGTGATCAGGCGGGAGGACGGCGCTGACCGATCTGACCTTTTGGGAGCCACCGCTTCAATGCAGACGTAGCTTCCCGATAAACCAACTCCTGCCGTTGCGCTGCATTGAAGCAGTTGACCGTCTGCTCGCTTGGCCCGGCTAAGGCTATATAAGTCGTGTTCCGCTGCTGTCCACATCGCACTCACCGCATCGCTCCGCACATCCTCCTTCTCACCGTCCCTCTTTCTCCACAAATCCGCGATGGGCAAGTCATGGGCCTCGGTGACCACCCGCCACGGCAGCAGCCGGCGATGCAGTGCGCGGTGTACACTGCCACTACGAGGAGTACGAGCAGCAGATGGATGTCATGCTCCATCGCTCCGTCCTCCACGTCAACGGTCTGGCGGCGCCATCGGAGACGCTCCTTCGCATCAAGCCAGAGCCCGCGTCCCCTTCCTGCTCTGCCCCGTGCAACTGCATTGCGCAAGAGGCAGAAGGAAGCAGAAAGAATCATCCGCGAGCGTCAGGCTGCTGCCGGAAAAAGCCCTGCCGCGACGCCACGCCCTTCAGCCGCCCGAAGCCAAACGAAGACAACTCAGACAACGGCTCCAGTGACGATGACGGAGGAGCCACCGGCCAACCTGATATGGCCTACGAGGTTACCGTCAAGTATAGAATAGTGTAGGGTTAGGTTTTTCTTTTTAATGTTTTTGGTTCATCGGACGAAATATCGTCCGGTTTTATGTCAAATTGTCCTAGTTAAAATGAATATCATCATGTTTGTTTGAGTTTGAATTAAATTTTCTCATTTTTGTTAAAATTCATTTGAAATGTAACCGGACATATGTGGTTAGTTTTGGCGTCCGGACAGATGCGGAAGGAAATTTGAAGGTCAGGTTTGGAGATGCCCTTGCAATGATTTTGGTTGTGTGCAGGTCCTCTGCTCTCAGCATAGGCTGATTGATTGTCGGGAGGACGGGGACGGCGTGCCGCGGCGGCGCCAGATCCTTGGCCGGAAAGATAACCGGAAATTTTCCCCTTATCCATGCTAGATACCGAGGGGCCAACCATACATGGCACCGGTCCATTTCGTAAGCATCCGAGTCCTTCCTACACGCACGCGCAGAACAACTTCCTCGTCACTAGTCATAGCGTGTTGGCCTTGTTTTCTACTCCAGCTTTGGTTATTTCCCCATTCCCCGAGCTGGCTAGCCTCTAAAACACTGCTTTAGAATCGAGTCATGTGCATCGGGCATCTTTGACAGCGATCAACTGATGGTGCTTACCCAGGGCATGGCGCTGTTCCCTCTAGTGTTGCACCCGTCCATTATCCTCGAAGCTCAGTCGGACCTACATCAGCTGCCGCTGATGGCTGAGTATAAAGCATCTTAATGTGGGTCATGCAAGTGCCGGGTTTCAAATACTAGCATCTTTTATCGTACCACAGCCGTTATTCCTCTTGTGAGAAGCAAAAGCATAGATAGATATTATGTTCGCCTCCGACATCCATACATGACGACTCGTGAACGGCTCCTATCTCCAATCTCGTTGTGTTGTCCGTATACTTTGTTTGGGCCCTGCAGCTACCTCGCACGATCAGTCGGCATTGTTCTGATGATCCGTCAGTCGCCAATAACATTCCAGGACTCTTGCTTCAGAAAAGAGAGAGCCTGAGGGGTTCAGGCTACAATGCCCTTTATCAGTTGCAGTATAGGAGAGCAGAGTTCTGAACTTCCCACCACGAGCGCTCGGTCAGTTTACTCCGGAAAAACATCGATGCTGGATTCATAAAAAATATAATCAAGATTAGTTAATTGTTCAGGAAATTAGAAAATATTCAAGATTTTACCAAAAAAAATTAACCTTCCTAAAATGTTGTTGAAATTTTCAAAATACACAAAGTTTTGAAAATAAGGCAATTTTAAATAAATTCACAAAAACAATGTGCATAGTTTTTTAGAATATACTATTTATTTTGTAATTTACCGAAAGGTTTACAAAATTTTAAAAATATTCACTTTTAAAATAACAAGAATTTAGAGAATGTTCATGAATTTATAAAATAATTTGAAATTTAAAAAATGTTTGTATATTATGATAATATTCATGCACTTTAAAAAATAGAAAACAAAATAAACCCAAGAAAGCCGATAGAAGAAACTCAAAAGAGTAAAGAATCAGAAACAAAAACAAAAACAAAAAAGGCAAGAAAACCGTTCGACGTACCTCACGCCCCATTTGGTCAGCCTAGGTCTTTTCCTCGGCCTTTAAACATGATGAGCCTTGGTGGTTCCTATACGGCGCGTACGTCGCCGGCTATCGACACATAGCGCCCCTCGAGCGCAGGAATTTCTATGGGCCGGCCCATTGAATTTGGGATTCACCCCCAACCGGTTTTTCTGGTTTTCTTTTTTTTTTCCTTCTGGTTTTTCTTTCTTTGTTTTTCATATTTTGGATCCTTTTTATGTGTTCCATTCTTTTTTTTCTTTTTTTTCGTTTTTCTTTTTTTTTTCTTTACTTTTTCACATTTTTTGCAAATTTTCTTTTCAAATCCATGCCATTTTTTATATAATTCAAAAAATGTTCATTGAATTTAAATTTTGTTCATCGAACTCAAATAATGTTCATCAAATTTATTTATTTTAGAACGGAGACGCAAGAAGCGTCCGACTTTAAATTAATAAAGCCCACCAACAGGCAGCATCCAAGTTCGAAACATCACATAACCAAACCACGGGGCCGAGGCCCAAAGTCATAGAACATGCAACCGGCTGAAGCCTGAAAATAAGAACTAGAGAGTCTAAAACAACCGGCAAGAAGGAGTCCAACTCCCGCAAAACGTCCATGGGGATCAATGACGAGCAGCGATATGAATAGCGCAGATCCTCTCCATGGCCTCCTCCATCCGCTCAGTGTCTCGCCGTTTCTCCAACGGCGTCCAGGTCTGGAGGAACAAATGGCATTTGAAAATAATGTCAGCAGGATGAGAAGGGAACTTGTGTTCAATAGTAATCTTGTTATGGGTGGTCCAAAGAGACCACAACAACGCCCCTACGCAACACCAAAGAATCCTAGCAAAACCACCCCTATGGGCGATGAGGATGGCGCGTAACTCCCCACCGGAATGAGGGTTCCAGTTTTGCCCAAAAGCTTCCCGGACCGAACTACAAGCAAAATCGGCGAGGTGGCAATTGAAGATGTGGTTGGCTTCCTCATGAGCCCCACAGACCGCACAAGAGCCGTCTGAAGGTCTGTTTCTCTTGGCCACGTTATTGGAAGATGGGAGTCAGTCACGGAACATTTGCCACATGAACACCTTGATTTTGAGGGGGATAGCCACTTTCCGCATCCCACTAGCTATGTCAAGTCTAGGGCCCTCCGTTAACTTGGCATAGAGTGACTTAACCGAAAACTTCCTAGAGTTCGTGAGAGACCAAGACACTACGTCGTGCTCGGTGTTCAGCATAGTTCCGAACAACGAGTAGCATAGCCTGTCCTAGGACACGCGTTCTGGGTCGGAGAGTGGACGCATGAAGGAAATTGTTGGGGATGAAGTTCTTAGCGCGTCTGCCACTAATATGTCGGTGTTTGTAGCTAGGCGATACAGAGACTGGTGGCTTTGCCACAACGGTTCAGCCCACACCAGGAGTCTAACCAGAAACGTGTCGATCTGTCGTTGTTAACTCGAAACTGTGCTCCTAGCACAAAAGCCGGTTTGACCTCCTAGATCCCGTTCCAGAAGGTCGAACCTCTGCCTTTGGAAGTGAGGAAGTTTCCGTCGGGGAAGTATTTTGCCCTAAAGATCTCCGGCCAGAGCCCCTGCTCATTTTGCGAGAGTTTCACAACCATTTCTTCAAAAGGGCCACGTTCATGAGTTTGGAATTAAGTACCCCCAACCCTCCAAACTTTTTTGGTCGGCAAACCGTGGCCCATTTGACTAGCTAGTACTTCTTTTTGGTCCCGGTTCCTTCCCAAAAGAACTTGGACCTAGGTGTGTCAAGCTTGGCGTGGACTCCATCAGCAAGAAGGAACATACCCATAGTGAACATGGGAAGCGAGAAAAGACTAGTGTTAGTCAGGATAAGCCTAGCGGCTGAGGACATGAACCTACCGCGCCAAGGACTGACCCTGTTCGCCACCTTGCCATAAAGGGGCTCCCAATCATGGACGGACGTGTGCTTGTCAGAGATCGGGAGGCCCAGGTTCCTAATTGGGAAGCTCCCTAGCTTACAATTAAGCAAATTGGCGACTTGGTTCGCCTTGTGATCTTCCATCCCAATGGCAATTACCTCACTCTTAAGGAAGTTGATCTTTAGGCCCGAGATCACCTTGAAAGCTAAAAGGATGAGCTTGATAGAAGCAACATTGTGATCGTCAGGCTCGAAGAGCAACATCGTGTCGTCCGCGTATTGGAGATGCGTGACTCCCCCAGGGATGAGGTGAGTGACCACTCCGCGGATGTGCCCGGCACCCTTTGCCTTGTCGATCATGGTCAGAGGGCGTCCGCAACAAGGTTGAACATCAAGGGGGAGATAGGGTCTCCTTGTCTTAGGCCACACTTTTTGCGGAAGAATTTCCGAACTTCTCCATTAATTTCCCAACTTTTTGTCCCCCCGAGACTAGGTGCATGATGCGGTGGACAAAACCTGACTCAAAGCCCTTCCGAATCAGAACCTCACGAATGAACTCCCAGTTCACTCGATCGTAGGCTTTCTCGAAATCCAGCTTAAGGAGCACTGCCTGTTGCTTTGTTCGTTTGAGCTCATGGACAATTTCCTGAAGCACTATCGGGCCCTCTAGGATGTTGCGGCCTTTGAGGAAGGCCGACTGACTCCTATTGATCACTCGTTGCATGATAGGGGCAAGTCTCATCATATAAGCCTTTGCGCAACTTTTGAAAGGTATGTTGATTAGGGTAATCGGATGATACTACTTAATCGAGTCGGCCCCCTTGACCTTTGGGATCAAGCTGATGACCCAAAGTTGAGGCGCGAGATGTCTACCGAACCTAACGCAAACCCGTTAATTATGTCATAGAACAACCCTTTCAACACTGGCCAAAAGCGTCTGGAGAAGGCCACCGACCAACCATCAGGGCTAGGGGCCGTGTCTACCTTCATTGAACCCACGACCAAATTTATTTCCTCCGTGGAGAAAGAAAGGGCCAGGAGGTCATTTTCTGCCTTCGAGACCCGAGCATCCTGCCCCCACATGTTCGGCCAGAGCCATAGCAGCTTCTCCTCCGCTGTTCCCAACATGCCAAGGAAGAAATCATAGATGTGGGCCATAATCTCGTCTTGACGCACTACAACCCCTTGGTCAGATTGAAGCCTAAGGATCGAGCATTTGCGCTTGCAACCATTTGTCTATGCGTGGAAATAGCCCGTGTTAGCGTCGCCCTTCATAACCCACTTGACACTACCCCTACGGCACCAATACTCCTCTTCTTCCCTTCGGATGGAGAGCACCTGGTTTTCGAGGGCGTAGCGGTTAGCCCACTCAGCCTTTGAAAACACTCTAGAGTCAGCAAGGGCATCGAGGTGTTTGATTTCCTCAATAAGGGCTTCCATGGTTGGCATCCCATCCATGAAGGAAGGATCGCAACATACCTGCCGCCACAATCCAAAGGTCCAGGGGACCTCGCTGGTATCCAGAAGAGGCGATCGCTTGCTCCCAGCATGCGATAACCATAGAAATAAAGCCCTCAACCTCAAACCAACCGGTTTCAAAGTAGAAACGAGGGATGCGCTTGATCCTATCCTCCCTAGAGGCTAAGATAAGCGGGATGTGATCCGAGCCAATACACATTTCAGCAATAAGCGTGCACAAGGGGAAGAGGACCTCCCAGTCAGTCAAGATGAAAACCCAATCTAAAACACTATGCACGGGGGTAACTTCTTGTTAGTCCAAGTGTATCTAGCACCGGTCCATGCAACTTCCCGAAGTGCAGATGCGGCAACGACGTTATTGAACATCGTGACCCGAGGCCAGTCGATTTGTTTTTGTCCGCTCCGGATCGAATCAGGTTGAAATCGCCCCCCAAGATGATGGGAATGGCGCCGACTTGCTTGGCCCCAACCAAAGCTTGGATTTCCCCCAAGAAATCAGTCGTCCGAGGGTGGTCTGCTAGGCCATACACACATACAATCGACCACATAGCAAGAGAAACCCGATGCTTAATCGTAGCAGAGATGAAAAAGTGACCGATTCCCACGATACAACATCACACGCGTCATTATTACATCCAAGAAGGAGGCCACCGGAGTGGCCATTAGAAGGGACCCAACCCCAGGAGAAGCGTTGTAAGGGGTCGAACACCGTAAGATCTCTAAACGAAAAGTCAGATTTAATCGTCTCCTACAATGCTACGTCAATCTACTTGCGCGCCATATACTCTCTGAGCTGGGAACAACGACCAGCGTGCCCACATCCCCTGATATTCCAAAAAAGGTACCTCATCTAGATAATACAATTTGTAAGGCGGACTCCCCTGGAGGTCACCGCTTTTGCCACTCTTTTTTTGGCTAGGGCACGGCTGGTGGAGGGAGCTGCATCTGCCTTCCTGGCTTCTGCAGCTCCATCGGACAACGGGGTGACCAATCTCCCAGTAGCAGCCCCAACTGCAGCATGTATCTGATCAGCCCCAGAAACGGCCGTACTGGCCTTGGCCGCCGCCGCAGCCTCGGTGAGTGCGACTTGGGAATCCTCACGCGCACGAATCATGGATATGATCTCACCACCCTTCGAGCCTTCCTCAATACCGCTATCATCAAGGATCGACGCCAACCGCGGGTTCGTGAATGCATTAAGATTTTTGTAAGAGGGGGGGGGGGGGCGTTACCTGTGGTTTTCCAGATTCTTGTCCGCGAGACAAAGTTGGGCGCTCTCCAGGGAAGAGAGGTCTCCCAGTGCCGCCTTGGATCTTGCACTTGGATCCCGCTGCGCCACCGGAGTCTCCTTGGATCACCAGCCTTGCCGGAGGCCCCGGCCGAGCCGAGGGCCACCTGCAGATCGCCCGCCGCCAGAGCCACCAGAGACGGAAGGGACAACACTCCGAGGTTGGCCAAAGGTTTCCTTCCCGCCATCTTCTTGGGGGCGCACGCAGATCCACCAGAGTTGTGCCAACTCGATTGGCGGGGGGAGCACACAACCCGCATCAGAGCCCTGAAACCCTAGAGAGGCCGAGAACGAAGACACGGCAGTTCCATCTGGTAGCGTCTTCCCTTCAGGGAAAGTGAGCGCGGGAATCACCTTGAGGTTGGAGTCGTACTTTTCTCCAAGGAGTGAGCTGTGGGTGGGCTGCTCACAGCAGTATCTGAGACCGGGAGCGCCCCCGGCTCCGGTACATCCTTGTCCACAGGCAGCTCGTCCACCTTGGAACCTAGCATGTCCCAAGTCTCCGTGCCAATCGAGGTGTCTGGCATGCTGTCAACGCACTCTTCATCCTGACATGCCATCTCCACATCCTTTTGCTGACCACTGGCCTACCCTCCCTCGCCACCGTGGCCCTCTTTACTTGGCCCCGAACGGCCACCAGGCCCCGAACTAGCCGCACCCCCAGGGGTAAGGGAGCCACGCTTGTCAGAGGGCCATGGGGGGCCATCGTTTGGGCTCGGTGCCGCCGGCCCGTCCCCCGGGCGCTTCGGCAGCTGTTCCACCTCCACCTTGATGTCATAACCTTCATGGTTGAACCAGACCTGCACAAATCCATTCATCTTGTTTGGTGCTTTGCCTCCAAACTTCATCCTCACCAGCCCCAACCGAATGAGGGAGATCTCATCCACCACGATTGGCCTTCCCAGCATCTTCAAGCCCTCCATCAGTCGTTCAACACGATGATGCTTCTTAGGAATGCCATGGAGGCGGACCCAAACCTCTGGCATGGAGAAAGGCACCACCTCCTCGTGAATGGTATCGCGCACCTTGACTGTGATATCCTTGAGGGGAAGAAAGAGCTTGCCACTGTACTTGGCCATGTGGAGCATGTCCGCCGAGGGAAAGACCACAAAAAAGTCGTCGTCGCCCACCTGCGAGATCTGTCAGTCTCAATCGCCCGCCATGATATGCTTTAGCTTGTGCTTAAGCGTGCGAAGTTTGAGCTTGCCGGCGTCCGCTGACAGGACCGCACCGTTGATTGCCTTCAGATCTGAGCCCTCCTTTCCGTCTTCTTCTTCAAACTCCAAGCACAAAAAACCCTCTCCTGGGATTGCGCTACCCATGATCTAGAGGTGCAGATGCTTGCCCCTAGTCGGGCAGTATGCGGAGGTATGGCCCTCCTGCTTGCAGATCACGCAGAGGGGAGGGAACTTGCATTGGGCTTGGAAATGGCCTGTCGCCCACATTTGAAGTACTCTGATCCATTCCCGTCCTCCACTAGAATGGACTCCGCCGCCGAGCCGCTAGGCGCATCTGGCAGCGCCAACGCCAGGTCCCCAGCCGCCGCCTGCGGCTTCTTATCCAGCGGGTTGCCATGGCCGCCACCACAGAGGGGAAGCTCTGGAGGCTTGCACTCAAGCTGTCGGCGCCGCTGGCTCTGCTTCCGCTTCTTCTTGCGCTCCTGCTGCTGCTGCCACCAGGGCAGAGGGGGACCTATTGGGGAACGCAGTAATTTCAAAAAAATTCCTATGATCACACAAGATCTATCTCTAGGTGATGCATAGCAACGAGAGGGGAGAGTGTTGTCTACGTACCCTCGTAGACCGAAAGCGGAAGCATTATGACAACGCGGTTGATGTAGTCATACGTCTTCACGATCCGACCGATCCTAGCACCAAAGGTACGACACCTCCGCAATCTACACACATTCAGCTCGGTGACGTCCATCGAACTCGAGATCCAACTAAGGTCGAGGGAGAGTTTCATCAGCACGACGGCGTGGTGACGGTGATGATGAAGTTACCGGCGCAACTAAAGGATGAAATCTGTGGAGGGGGGCACCGCACACGGCTAAACAATCAACTTGTGTGTCTATGGGGTGCCCCCCTCCCCGTATATAAAGAAGGAAGGGAGGAGGAGGTCGTCCAGGGGAGGAGGCACGCCAAGGGGGGCAATCCTACTCCAAGTAGGTTTCGCGCCCCCCTCCCCTTTCCTATTCCAACAAGGAGAAGGGGGAAGGAGGAGGTGGAGAAAAGGAAGGAGAGGGGGCGCCGCCCCTTCCCCTTGTCCAATTCAGACTAGGGCAAGGGGGGCGCGCGCAACCTCCTGGCAGGCCCTCTCTCTTCTCCACTAAGGCCCATGAGGCCCAATAGATTCCGGGGGGGGGGGGGTTCAGGTAACCCCCGGTACTCCGGTTTTATCCGAAACTTATCCGGAACACTTCAAGTGTCCGAATATAGTCATCCAATATATCAATCTTTATGTCTCGACCATTTTGAGACTCATCGTCATGTCCGTGATCTCATCCGGGACTCTGAACAATCTTCGATACATCAAATCACATAAACTCATAATACCAATCGTCATCGAACGTTAAGCGTGCGGACCCTATGTGTTCGACAACTATGTAGACATGACCGAGACACGTCTCCGGTCAATAACCAATAGTGGAACCTGGATGCTCACATTGGTTCCTACATATTCTACGAAGATCTTTATCGGTCAAACCGCATAACAACATATGTTGTTCCCTTTGTCATCGATATGTTACTTGCCCGAGATTCGATCGTCGGTATCTCAATACCTACTTCAATCTCGTTACCGACAAGTCTCTTTACTCGTTCCGTAATACTTCATCCCGTAACTAACTCATTAGTCACAATGCTTGCAAGGCTTATAGTGATGAGTATTACCGAGAGGGCCCAGAGATACCTCTCCAAAACACGGAGTGACAAATCCTAATCTCGATCTATGCCAACCCAACAAACACCTTCAGAGACACCTGTAGAGCACCTTTATAATCACCCATTTATGTTGTGACGTTTGGTAGCACACAAAGTGTTCCTCCGGTATTCGGGAGTTGCATAATCTCATAGTCTGAGGAACTTGTATAAGTCATGAAGAAAGCAGTAGCAATGAAACTAACACGATCATAATGCTAAGCTAACGGATGGGTCATGTCCATCACATCATTCTCCTAATGATGTGATCCCGTTCATCAAATGACAACACATGTCTATGGTTAGGAAACATAACCATCTTTGATTAACGAGCTAGTCAAGTAGAGGCATACTAGGGACTATATGTTTTGTCTATGTATTCACACATGTACTAATTTTCCGGTTAATACAATTCTAGCATGAATAATAAATATTTATCATGATTTAAGGAAATTAATAATAACTTTATTATTGCCTCTAGGGCATATTTCCTTCAGTCTCCCACTTGCACTAGAGTCAATAATCTAGATTACATAGTAATGATTCTAACACCCATGGAGCTTTGGTGTTGATCATGTTTTGCTCGTGGAAGAGGCTTAGTCAACGGGTCTGCAACATTCAGATCCGTGTGTATCTTGCAAATCTCTATGTCCCCCTCCGACACTTGATGACGGATGGAATTGAAGCATCTCTTGATGTGCTTGGTTCTCTTGTGAAATCTGGATTCCTTTGGCAAGGCAATTGCACCAGTATTGTCACAAAAGATTTTCATTGGACCCGATGCACTAGGTATGACACCTAGATCGGATATGAACTCCTTCATCCGAACTCCTTCATTCGCTGCTTCCGAAGCAGCAATGTACTTCGCTTCACACGTAGATCCCCCCATGACGCTCTGCTTGGAACTGCACCAACTGACAGCTCCTCCATTCAATAAAAATACGTATCCGGTTTGCGACTTAGAGTCATCCGGATCAGTGTCAAAGCTTGCATCGACGTAACCGTTTACGACGAGCTCTTTTTCACCTCCATAAACGAGAAACATATCCTTAGTCCTTTTCAGGTATTTCAGGATGTTCTTGACCGCTGTCCAGTGCTCCACTCCGGGATTACTTTGGTACCTCCCTGCTATGCTTATAGCAAGACATACATCAGGTCTGGTACACAACATTGCATACATGATAGAACCTATGGCTGAAGCATAGGGAATGACTTTCATTTTCTCTCTATCTTCTGCAGTGGTCGAGCATTGAGTCTGACTCAACTTCACACCTTGCAACACAGGCAAGAACCCTTTCTTTGACTGATCCATTTTGAACTTCTTCAAAACTTTATCAAGGTATGTGCTTTGTGAAAGTCCAATTAAGTGTCTTGATCTATCACTATAGATCTTGATGCCCAATATGTAAGCAGCTTCACCGAGGTCTTTCATGGAAAAACTCTTATTCAGGTATCCCTTTATGCTATCCAGAAATTCTACAATATGCCATCCACATATAATATCAGAAATGCTACAAAGCTCCCACTCACTTTCTTATAAATACAGGCTTCTCCAAAAGTCTGTATAAAACCATATGCTTTGATCACACTATCAAAGTGTTTATTCCAACTCTGAGAGGCTTACACCAGTCCATAAATGGATCGCTGGAGCTTGCACACTTTGTTAGCACCCTTTGGATTGACAAAACCTTCTAGTTGCATCATATACACCTCTTCTTCAAGAAATCCATTCAGGAATGCAGTTTTGACATCTATTTTCCAAATTTCATAATCATAAATTGTAGCAATTGCTAACATGATTCGGACAGACTTAAGCATCACTACAGGTGAGAAAGTCTCATCGTAGTCAACTCCTTGAACTTGTCGAAAACCTTTCGCAACAAGTCGAGCTTTGTAAACAGTAACATTATCGTCTGCCTCAGTCTTCTTCTTAAAGATCCATATTTTCTATGGCTTGCCGATCATCGGGCAAGTCCACCAAAGTCCACACTTTGTTCTCATACATGGATCCCATCTCAGATTTCATGGCCTCAAGCCATTTCACGGAATCTGGGCTCATCATCGCTTCCTCATAGTTCGTAGGTTCATCATGGTCTAGTAACATGACTTTCAGAACAGGATTACCGTACCACTATGGTGCGGATCTTACTTTGGAAGACCTACGAGGTTCGGTAGTAACTTGATCTGAAGCTTCATGATCATCATCATTAGCTTCCTCACTAATTGGTGTAAGAATCACGGGAACTGATTTCTGTGATGAACTACTTTCCAATAAGGGAGAAGGTACAACTACCTCATCAAGTTCTACTTTCCTCCCACTCACTTCTTTTGAGAGAAACTCCTCTAAAAAGGATCCATTCTTAGCAACAAAGATTTTTCCTTCGGATCTGTGATAGAAGGTGTACCCAATAGTTTCCTTTGGGTATCCTATGAAGACGCACTTCTCCGATTTGGGTTCGAGCTTATCAGGTTGAAGCTTTTTCACATAAGCATCGCAACCCTAAACTTTAAGAAACGACAACTTTGGTTTCTTGCCAAACCACAGTTCATAAGGCGTCGTCTTTACGGATTTTGATGGTGCCCTACTTAAAGTGAATGCAGTCGTCTCTAAAGCATAACCCCAAAAAGATAGCGGTAAATCAGTAAGAGACATCATAGATACCACCATATCCAATAAAGTACGGTTACGACATTCAGACACATCATTTCTCTATGGTGTTCCAGGTGGCGTTAATTGTTAAACTATCCCATGTTGTTTCAAATGAAGACCAAACTCGTAACTCAAATATTCTCCTGCATGATCAGAACATAGAAACTTTATTTTCTAGTTACGATGATTTTCCACTGCACTCTGAAATTCTTTGAACTTTTCAAATGTTTCAGACTTATGCTTGATTAAGTAGATATAACCATATCTGCTCAAATCATCTGTGAAGGTAAGAAAATAACGATACCCACCACGATCCTCAATACTCATTGGAACGCATACATCAGTATGTATTATTTCCAATAAGTCAGTAGCTTGTTCCATTGTTCCGGAGAACGGAGTTTTAGTCATCTTGCCCATAAGGCACGGTTCGCAAGCACCAAGTGATTCATAATCAAGTGATTCCAAAAGTCCATCAGAATGGAGTTTCTTCATGCGCTTTACACCGATATGACCCAAACGGCAGTGCCACAAATAAGTTGCACTATCATTATTAAACTTATATCTTTTGGCTTCAACACTATGAATATGTGTATCACTACTATCGAGATTCAACAAAAATAGACCACTCAGCAGGGGTGCATGACCATAAAAGAAATTACTCATATAAATAGAACAACCATTATTCTCTGATTTAAATGAATAACCGTCTCGCATTAAACAAGATCCAGATATAATTTTCATGCTCAAAGCTGGCACCAAATAACAATTATTCAGTTCTAAAACTAATCCCGAAGGTAGATGTAGAGGTAGCGTGCCGACCGCGATCACATCGACTTTGGAACCATTTCCCACGCGCATCGTCACTTCGTCCTTAGCCAATCTTCGCTTAATCCGTAGCCCCTATTTCGAGTTGCAAATATGAGCAACAGAACCAGTATCAAATACGCAGGCGCTACTATGAGCATTAGTTAAGTACACATCAATAACATGTATATCAAATAAACCTTTCACTTTGCCATCCTTCTTATCCGCCAAATACTTGGGGCAATTCCGCTTCCATTGACCAGTCCTTTTGCAGTAGAAGCACTTAGTTTCAGGCTTAGGTCCATACTTGGGTTTCTTCTCTTGAGCAGCAACCTTTTTGTCATTCTTCTTGAAGTTCCCCTTCTTCCCTTTGCCCTTTTTCTTGAAACTAGTGGTCTTGTTGACCATCAACACTTGATGCTCCTTTTTGATTTCTACCTCCGCGGCCTTTAGCAACGCGAAGAGCTCGGGAATTGTCTTATCCATCCCTTGCATATTATAGTTCATCACGAAGCCTTTATAGCTTGGTGGCAGTGATTGAAGAACTCTGTCAATGACACAATCAACTGGAAGATCAACTCCCAGCTGAGTCAAGTGGTTATGGTACCCAGACATTCTGAGTATGTGTTCATTGGCAGAACTATTCTCTGCCATTTTGCAGCTATAGAAATTGTTGGAGACTTCATATCTCTCAACTCGGGCATTTGCTTGAAATATTAACTTCAACTCTTGGAACATCTCATATGCGCCATGACATTCAAAACGTCTTTGAAGTCCTGATTCTAAGCCGTAAAGCATGGCACACTGAACTATCGAGTAGTCATCAACTTTGCTCTGCCAGACGTTCTTAACGTCATCAGTAGCATCTGCAGCCGGCCTGGCACCTAGAGGTGCTTCCATGACGTAATTCTTCTATGCAGCAATGAGGATAATCCTCAAGTTACAGACCCAGTCCGTATAGTTACTGCCATCATCTTTCAACTTAGCTTTCTCTAGGAACGCGTTAAAATTCAAAGGAACTGTAGCACGGGCCATTGATCTACAACAACATAGACATGCAAAATACTATCAGGTACTAAGTTCATGATAAATTAAAGTTCAATTAATCATATTACTTAAGAACTCCCACTTAGATAGAAATCCCTCTAATCATCTAAGTGATCACGTGATTCAAATAGACTAAACCATGTCTGATCATCACGTGAGATGGAGTAGTTTTCAATGGTGAACATCACTATGTTGATCATATCTACTATATGATTCACGCTCGACCTTTCGGTCTCAGTGTTCCAAGGCCATATCTGCATATGCTAGGCTCGTCAAGTTTAACCCGAGTATTCTGCGTGTGCAACACTATTTGCACCCATTGTATGTGAATGTAGAGCTTATCACACCCGATCATCATGTGGTGTCTCAGCACGACGAACTGTAGCAATGGTGCATACTCAGGGAGAACACTTGCACCTTGAAATTTAGTAAGGGGTCATCTTATAATGCTACCGACATTCTAAGCAAAATAAGATGCATAAAGGATAAACATCACGTGCAATCAAAATATGTGACATGATATGGCCATCATCATCTTGTGCTCATCATCTCCATCACCGAAGCATCGCCATGATCTCCATCATCACTGGCGCGACACCTTGATCTCTGATACGTCTCCAACGTATCTACTTTTCCAAACACTTTTGCCTTGTTTTGGACTCTAACTTGCATGATTTGAATGAAACTAACTCGGACTGACGCTATTTTCAGCAGAACTGGCATGATGTTGTTTTACGTATAGAAAAGAAAAGTTCTCAGAATGTCCTGAAAATCCACGGAGGGACTTTTTGGAAAATATAAAAAATATTGGTGAAAGAATCAAGACCAGGGGGCCCACACCCTGTCCACGAGACAGGGGGCGCGCGCCCTCCCCCTGGGCGTGCCCCCCTATCTCGTGGCCCCCTGGACCTCCACCGACCTTTGATCTGTCTCTCTCGTGTTCTCTCTATGGCACTGTTGGTGTCAAAACCGGCGGATCTCGGGTAGGGGGTCCCGAACTGTGCGTCTAGGCGGATGGTAACAGGAGACAAGGGACACGATGTTTTACCCAGGTTTGGGCCCTCTTGATGGAGGTAAAACCCTACGTCCTGCTTGATTAATATTGATGATGTGTGTTACAAGAGTAGATCTACCACAAGATCAAGGAGGCTAAACCCTAGAAGCTAGCCTATGGTATGATTGTTGTTCGTCCTATGGACTAAAGCCATCCGGTTTATATAGACACCGGAGAGGGCTAGGGTTACACAAAGTCGGTTACAATGGTAGGAGATCTACATATCCGTATCGCCAAGCTTGCCTTCCACGCCAAGGAAAGTCCCATCCGGACACGGACGAAGTCTTCAATCTTGTATCTTCATAGTCTTGGAGTCCGGCCGATCATGATAGTTCGGCTATCCGGACACCCCCTAGTCCGGAACTCCCTCAGTAGCCCCTGAACCAGGCTTCAATGACGACGAGTCCGGCGCGCATGTTGTCTTCGGCATTGCAAGGCGGGTTCTTCCTCCGAATAATTTATAGAAGATTGTGAACACCAGGATAGTGTCCGGCTCTGCAAAAATAAATTCCACGTACCATCGTAGAGAGAATAATATTACACAAGTTCAATCTGCTGACGTATTTTGTGGCGTGACGTCACACCACTACCAAACCTTTACTCAAATTGTTTTTATTGTTCTACCTCCGCGCGTTCAGCGAAGCGGTTTCCTTGGCACGTCTTGTCGAAGCAGAGATTGTGTTCCCCTTATTCCGGGATTCCCATCAATACGGACGTGGGTAACCCAACCGCGCCATTGATTGTGACGCTTGGGAGATAAGCGAGTTTTACCAGGCCGGTGGGGACACATGTTTTTGTCCGCCCATATAAGGGGGTAAAGATCCAACCCTTTTACCTGCGCCTTCTTCCTCCTTGGCTTATCCATCTCTGCGAACTCGAGCTCCAGCGCCCAAGTCCGCACTTCTCACCTCAACCTTCTCCAACTATGTTCGGAGCGGGAGGCAAGTGGATGGCCTCCTCCGTCACGGAGGGGCAGATCCAGAAGCCGCGCGACGCCGGATATTTGTCCAGCGATATCGTGCACCGGCTCCCCGACGAGGGAGAGCTCATCCCCACCCCAGGCCCCATGAGAGGGTAGTATTTCTTCCCCATTTCCTCCGCGGACTGGGCTTCCCACTTCATCCCTTTGTCCGGGGGCTCATGTTCTACTACGGCCTAGATTTCCATGATCTGGCCCCGAATTTCATCCTCAACATCTCGGTGTTTATCGTCATGTGCGAGGCCTTCCTCTGCATCTAGCCCCACTTCGGCTTGTGGCTCAAGACCTTCAGTGTCAAGCGGAAGGTTGTGAAGGGCAGCCAAGCGGAGTGCGGAGGCGCCATGGTGGGCAGGATGTCCCACGTTACGTGGCTGGAGGGCACTTTCGTGGAAACCACTAAGGGGTGGCAATCGGGGTGGTTCTACATCACCGAGCCGCGTGACCCTGATTGGGCAGCGGCCCCTGAATTCAGATCCAGCATCCCTACACGGCTCACCTCCTGGAAAGAGAGTGGACGGATCTGGGGCGATTCGGAGGAGCTGACCGGACTCCAAGCCTGTATCCAAAAGTTGGTGGACAAGAAGCTCAAGCTTGTCAACATAGTCCAGGTCATGCTCATCCGCCGGATTCTCCCGTGCAAACGACGGGGTTTCAACATGTGGGAGTTCGATCCGGCACAGCACTAGACCCTGAGAGGGCTCTTCGACACTACGTACGAAGATGTCTGGAAGGTGCTATTCAAGGGCACCGAGGCTCCTACATCCGCTACCGAAGATCGCGGATTCCGCTCGCAGCGTCTAGCTGATGAGGTAAGTGATTTTGCCACTTGTTCTCCATAGTTTGACTCTATGCGGGATCTAAACTCCCTTTACCTTTCACAGGACTGGCTTGCGAAGGCCGAACGAACTATCTGTCCGGCCCCATTGCCAGAGGACCCAGCGGACGCCCGCCTAACGGGGCTGCTGGCTTCGGCACCCCACGTGGTGCCGGAGAAGAAGGCCAAGAAGAAGGCCACGGGGACTCGGAAGAGTTCCCGTTTTCAAGTGCTATCGGATGATGAATCCGAGGCCGACTCCTCCCACCAAGGCAAGGAGGAGAAGAAGAAAGCCTCTCCCCCAGCGGTGGGAGGGAAGAAAAGGAAGGCCTCCCCAACAAGGGAGGCCGAAGGGTCCAAGAAGGGAAAAACTCTTCCCCCGGAGTGCTCTGCCAACGCCAGTGATGACGACGAGGACTGGCCTCCAAGGGCCAAGCCCCTGGCAAGATCGTAAGTATCCGGACTCCCGAATAACTTCAAGGTTTTTCTTTTTCGCCACATAATGTCTTTCTAATGCCGCATACAACCCTGCAGTCCGCCCAAGGATGATCTTCCCGCTTCGTCGAGCGGGTCCTTAGGTGCGTTGGATATGGATTCTCTTCCGACTGCCTCCACCCCCCGTGCCGCGGACGATGCCGAGGTGGGATCCCAGGAAGGGACCCACCAGGAGGAGGAGGCTCCGGAGGTGTCACAGGACAACCTCCCGGACTTTGCACCAGACTCGGCTCCGGAACCCACAGTGGCTCCGGAGTCCGGCGGGCGACCCCTTCGCAAGAAGGGCAAGACCGTGACGCCAGCTGCCTCCATCCAACCGGAGGCGCCGAATAATTTGCTGGAGGCGCTCAACGGCGCCTCCATCAAAGAGGAACATCGCACTGTTATGAGTGCGGTGATTCAAAAGGTTCAGCTCGCCAAGAGTGGGCTGACCGAAGCCTGCAGCAGCCTTCTAACAGGCTTTGAGGTAAGAATTTCAATATGTATAAAATGGTACCGGATAGACAGTAGCCCCTGATGCTCGGTTCGGTGTTCGGAAAGAAAAGCCGGACTGAGGATCTAAAAAGATATACGCAGGAGTCATAATAAATATGTCAATATGGGATTGCAGGCTGCGCTGCTGACCTCTGCCGCACTGACTGCGGAGGTCAATACTTTGAAGGAAAACCTCGAGCGGTCCGAGAACGAGCTCGGCCGTGCCAAGAAGCAGTTCGAGGACAAGGAAGGTGAGTAACACCTTATTAAAATTGTACCTTACAGAAAAGGATTTTGGTTGCAAAAAGAATGACAAGGATAACGTGGGTATTGCAGGGGCCACTAACGAGGTGGCGACCCTGAAAGAGGCGGTGGCCGCGGCCGAACGCAACGTGGCCGCGGAGCGCACCGAGCGAGAGAAGCAGGAGGCGCGGGTGGCGGAGGTATAGCAAGAGCTCCAGGATCTCGTGAAAAAACATGAGAGCCTGGAGCGTGACTCGAAGACTCGAGAGTCTGAGCTTGCAACGGCTCTTGAGAGTGCCAAAGCCGCTAAGGCCGAAGCCTACAAGGCCCTCCAGGAGATTGAGGCGGTGAAGAAAATAGTAGCGGGTAAGGCATTTTTCATGCAAAGTAAGCATGTGAGTGTTAATTACCTGTTGCTTACCCGAATTCGGAGCTCTCCAGGAGTGTTCGCAGATCTTCCTCGCAGCGTGTCCGATGCTGCCGCGTTCTATTGGGCCGAGGAGGGGAGCTCGACGGAGAAGGCCTTCTGGTCTCAGTATGTTGAGGCCGGACATCCGGTGCCCCTTAGCGACCAGCTGACGCAGCTGGTCGAGCTCCACAAGGCGGCCAAACAGGCCATGAAGGGCCTCATAGTTCAGCTGTGGCCTAAGGAGGCCATTCCTGGGAGCTACTTCGGCCTGGTGCGGCGGCTGGTGGATGCATGCTCGTGGGTTGAAGTCATCAAGCACTCCGCCTGTATTGAAGGTGCCCGTCGGGCCCTTGCCCGCGCAAAGGTGCACTAGGGCAAGATGGATGCCCAGAAAGTTGTGATGGACCCGCCACCAGAGGGCAAGGAGCATCGCACGCCCGAGATGTATTATAAGAGTGTGCTGAAGGGCGCCCGCACTATTGCGGGTGAGTGCTCCAAAGATGTAATATTTGAGTAGATTCGCATTTTGTTATCCTGTGTGCTGAAAACTTAGTTCATATGCGCTAAGCAACGCTTGTTAATTTAAAATATTACCTTCTGTGCGGCTGTTTATCAAATCTGAGAGATGGCAAGTCGTCGGCTTCAGCCCCCATGCCACGAGTGCTGGGGTGTTCGGGATAAACTTGAGCACTCTTGTTCCCATTTTTGGGTCCATCTAGGGAGGCGCTCAACACAGCGAACAAGGCAACCGGACTTATAATGCTTGAACACTCTCACTTAGCCAAAGAATTCTATAATTTTAAATTTCGGCGAAGCCCCTAGTCTTCGGAAGGCCGAATTTGGGGCGCTATCCACGCCTGGGCCGGACAAGATCCGGCTCCTCGCTCTAAGCGGCATAAGTCTTTAAGGACTCGCAAAAAACTTCTCAAACAGCGACTGGCTCTCGCCTCATCATGACGGTCAGTTTTAGCTTTCTCCACTGAGGCGTTAACCCAGCTCAACTGGGGCGCAATCGCAGTGGTTCTCCCAGTGCTACCTTAGCCGATACAACGGAACGTAAGGTACCAAAACATGGGAGCCGGGCAAACCCAACTATTGACCCAAGACATGATTCAGAGCCGATGCATATAGTGCTATAAGTTCGGGGTGCCGCACTTGTGAAAGTGTTCGGACTTATCACACCATGATGCGGGAAACATAAGCCCCTGGTGTATTTTAGCCATACCAAAGTGTAGGGATGCAACATGCCATAAATGAACATATGTATAAAAAGGAAATGCAATTATAAGCAAAAAGGTGCTGCATTGTTTATTTAAGAAAGACTGCTGTAAGTGCAGAACGATACAAATGGTGCGATAAGCAAGGGATGGGACTGTTAAACATGTCCCCCTCCAGGGGTAGGCCACCGAATGGTGCGTAAAACAAATTTAATGCTCGTAATGGAGACCACCTGGATATTCGTTGTAGCCTTTATCCTTCCCTGGCTGTTGCATCGTGAGTTCGGCAGGTCTGCTGCCGGACAGGGCCTCTGATGAACGGAGTCCTGTGGGTAAAAAAGGAAAAAGAAAAGAAAAAAGAACAACACACTTGAGAGCCCCTAGTGTGGTTGAGCTGCAGTCTGGGCCTATCGTGGTCGTGCCCCTTTCCCCATGCCCATGGTATCGTCAGAGCGTAATGGTGTACGCGAAGGACCTGTTTTGAGGTTTTACAGGGGCTGGGGTTGGGGCCGCACTGCTACGCGTGCTCGGAACGTGCCAGGTGGTCTTGTTGTAGGTTACTCCGGGCGCGCATAGCTGTGTCGGGTCGCTTAACGGCCGGACTCGAGAATTGCCTTAAGAGGCTGCATTGTACTTCTGCCGCGAGAGCCGCTGTATGTTCCTCCATTCGGAGAGAACGTTCAGTGTTTCCGTTGACCGTGATGACTCCTCGAGGGCCTGGCATCTTGAGCTTGAGGTATGTGTAGTGCGGCACCGCGTTGAACTTTGCAAACGCGGTACGTCCGAGTAGGGCATGATAGCCGCTGCAGAACGGAACTATGTCGAAGATTAACTCCTCACTTCGGAAGTTATCCGGGGATCCGAAGACCACTTCCAGTGTGACTGAGCCTGTACAATTGGCTTCTACTCCTGGTATGACGACTTTAAAGGTCATCTTGGTAGGTTTAATCCTTGAGGGGTCTATGCCCATTTTGCGCACTGTATCCTGATAAAGCAGGTTCAGGCTGCTGTCGCCATCCATCAGGACTCTGGTGAGGTGAAATCCATCGACGATTGGGTCTTGGACCAATGCGGCGAATCCTCCGTGGCGGATGCTGGTGGGGTGGTCCCTTCGGTCAAAAGTGATCGGGCAGGAGGACCATGGATTGAACTTCGGGGCAACTGGCTCCATCGCGTATACATCCCTGAATGCACGCTTCCGCTCCCTTTTGGGTATGTGCGTTGCGTATATCATGTTCACCGTCCGCACCTGTGGGGGGAAACCCTTCTGTCCTCTATTGTTCGGCGGTCGGGTCTCTTCCTCGTCATCGCTATGCAGCCCCTTGTCATTGTTTTCGGCAATTAACTTGCCCGCCTGCTTGAATACCCAACAGTCCCTGTTGGTGTGGTTGGCTGGTTTTTCGGGGGTGCCATGTATCTGGCATGAGCGATCGAGTATTCGGTCCAAATTGGACAGACCTGGAGTAGTTCTTTTGAATGGATTTTTCCGCTGACCGGGTTTAGAGCCTCTGAATCCGGCATTGACTGTCGTATCCTCACTATTGTCGCCGTTGATGTGGCGTTTGTTTTTGTTACGACGCGACCTGCCATTTCGGTCCTTGAAATCCGGACTGCCAGAATGTTTGCTGAGGTTGTTGCTGCGTGCTAGCCAGCTGTCCTCACCCGCGCAGAAGCGGGTCATGAGTGATGTTAGGGCTGCCATGGATTTCGGCTTTTCCTGTCCCAGGTGCCGGGCAAGCCACTCGTCGCGGATGTTATGCTTGAAGGCCGCGAGGGCCTCCGCGTCCGGACAGTCGATGATTTGGTTTTTCTTGGTTAAGAACTGTGTCCAGAATTGTCTGGCCAATTCGTCTGGCTGCTGAATTATGTGGCTTAGGTCATCAGCGTCTGGTGGTCGCACATACGTGCCTTGGAAGTTATCAAGGAATGCGGCTTCCAGGTCTTCCCAACTCCCAATTGACTCTACTGGCAGGCTGTTAAGCCAATGCCGGGCTGGTCCTTTAAGCTTGAGGGGGAGATATTTGATGGCGTGAAGATCGTCACCGCGGGCCATGTGGATGTGAAGAAGATAGTCTTCGATCCAAACTGCGGGGTCTGTTGTGCCATCGTAGGATTCGATATTCACGGGTTTAAACCCTTCGGGGATTTGATGATCCATTACTTCATCTGTGAAGCATAGTGGGTGTGCGGCGCCTCTGTACTGGGCGATATCACGACGGAGCTCAAAAGAGCTTTGTCTGTTTTGTTTGGCCCGGCCGGACTTACTGTGTCCGGCGCGATGGTCGTTGTCACGTACCGTGGGGCGCCCATGCGATCCATAGATCGATCTTGATTGTCTTGCCTTATCCTCCAATATATCTTGCAAGTCCGGAGCGTTCCCCTGTGGCCTTGTGCTTTTCGAGTGATGCCGGGGTACGGGTCTAGTGAAGGGCCTAGAGGCCTCTCTGTCGCGACCACGGGGTGGCCGGTCAGCCATATTGTCTCCTGGTGATGCGGGTTCATACGCTTCCTCCTCTAATCGGGGGAGCAGCTTGCGTTTAGGGTAGCTTTTGGAGGGGCATTTGAGCTCATGCTCTTCGGCCGCGAGGACTTCAGTCCATCTGTCGGCTAGCAGATCTTGATCAGCTCTAAGCTGTTGCTGCTTTTTCTTGAGGCTGTTCGCCGTGGCCATAAGCATGCATTTAAAACGCTCTTGTTCGACGGGATTCTCAGGCACGACGAATTCATCGTCGTCGAGGCTTGCCTCGTCTCCGGAGGGAGGCATATAATCCTCTACCTCTTCTTCTGCCGCTCTCTCATGAGGGCTGGCGTCTTCATCCTCCTACGCTGGATCTTGCTGGAGTGGGTTGTCTTTGGCACTGTCCGGTGTATTATTATCTCCGGTGCCGGAATCTTCATTCTTGCTGTGGCGGGATTTAGAGTGGCGCCGCTGACGCTGGCACTTGGGCTATTTCTTGGAGGGGTCATCCTTCGCTGTTCCTTTGCCATTCCCATCCTTTGGGATATCCATCATGTATATGTCATATGATGAGGTGGCTTTCCAGTGCCCGGTCGGCGCTGGTTCTTGGTCGTCTCCGGCATCGTCGTCCATACCATCGATGTCTTCGGAGTCGTAGTCTAGCATGTCGGTTAGATCGTCGACAACGGCTACCAAGTGGGTGGTGGGCGGGCTTTGAATTTCTTTGTCGTCCGCATCCCAACCATCCTGACCGCAGTCCGGCCAGGGCTCTCTTGATAACGAGAGATACTTTAGCGAACTCAAGATGTCGCCGAAAGGTGAGTGTTGAAAGATGTCCGCTGCGGTGAACTCCATGATCGGCGCCCAATCGGATTCGATTGGAGGGGGCGCGGGAGGTTCGGAGTCCGGCGAGGAGTTCGGCACCTCGGAGTCACGAGCTTTATGAGGGACAAGGTCAGTGTTCGGCTCTATCGCCGTAGAGGTTGCAGCCCCCGAGGCGGTGTCTAGCCATCCGTCCTCGATCTGCGCAGCCGGCTCCAAATTGAAGATCGCAGCGGGTTCGAGTGCGGCCTCCATGGTACTGTCCGGCTGCAGAGCTAAATCATGCTCGCCGTGATAGTGCGGCACGCTCGGCTGTGGCTCGAATCCATCGAGGATCAAGTCCCCGCGGATGTCAGCCGTGAAGTTCAAACTTCCAAATCTGAACTAACGGCCAGGGGCGTAGCTTTTGATCTGCTCCACATGGCCAAGTGAATTGGTCTGCAGTGCAAAGCCGCCGAATACGAAGATCTGTCCGGGGAGAAAGGTCTCACCCTGGACTGCGTCATTGATGATGGTCGAAGAAGCCATCGAGCCTATCGGTGACGACACAGAGGAACTCTCAATGAAAGCACCAATGTCGGTGTCAAAACCGGCGGATCTCGGGTAGGGGGTCCTGAACTGTGCGTCTAGGCGGATGGTAACAGGAGACAAGGGACACGTTGTTTTACCCAGGTTCGGGCCCTCTTGATGGAGGTAAAACCCTACGTCCTGCTTGATTAATATTGATGATGTGTGTTACAAGAGTAGATCTACGACGAGATCAAGGAGGCTAAACCCTAGAAGCTAGCCTATGGTATGATTGTTGTTCGTCCTATGGACTAAAGCCATCCGGTTTATATAGACACCAGAGAGGGCTAGGGTTACACAAAGTCGGTTACAATGGTAGGAGATCTACATATCCGTATCACCAAGCTTGCCTTCCATGCCAAGGAAAGTCCCATCTGGACACGGGACGAAGTCTTCAGTCTTGTATCTTCATAATCTTGGAGTCCGGCCGATCATGATAGTTCGGCTATCCGGACACCCCCTAGTCCGGAACTCCCTCAGGCACGATCTTGATGTATCGCGAGCTTTGCTATTATAGTTGGATCTTATGATGTTTCTCCCCCCTCTACTCTCTTGTGATGAATTGAGTTTCCCTCTTGAAGTTATCTTATCGGATTGAGTCTTTATTTGAGAACACTTGATGTATGTCTTGCCGTGTTTATCTGTGGTGACAATGGGATATCACGTGCCACTTGATGTATGTTTTGGTGACCAACTTGCGGGTTTCGCCCATGAACCTATGCATAGGGGTTGGCACACATTTTCTTGACTCTCCGGTAGAAACTTTGGGGCAATCTTTGAAGTACTTTGTGTTGGTTGGATGAATCTGAGATTGTGTGATGCATATCGTATAATCATGCCCACGGATACTTGAGGTGACAATGGAGTATCTAGGTGACATTAGGGTTTTGGTTGATTTGTGTCTTAAGGTGTTATTCTAGTATGAACTCTATGATGGATCGAGCGGAAAGAATAGCTCTATGTTATTTTACTACGAACTCTTGAATAGATCAATCAAAAAGGATAACTTTGAGGTGGTTTCGTACCCTACCATAATCTCTTTGTTTGTTCTCTTCTATTAGTGGCTTTGGAGTGACTCTTTGTTTCATGTTGAGGGATTGTTATATGATCTATCTATGTTATTATTGTTGAGAGAACTTGCACTAGTGAAAGTATGAACCCTATGCCTTGTTTCCTATCATTGCAATACCGTTTACGCTCACTTTTATCACTAGTTACCTTGCTGTTTTTATATTTTCAGATTACAAAAACCTATATCTACCATCCATATTGCACTTGTATCACCATCTCTTCGCCGAACTAGTGCACCTATACAATTTACCATTGTATTGGGTGTGTTGGGGACACAAGAGACTCTTTGTTATTTGGTTGCAGGGTTGTTTGAGAGAGACCATCTTCATCCTACGCCTCCTACGGATTGATAAACCTTAGGTCATCCACTTGAGGGAAATTTGCTACTGTCCTACAAACATGTGCACTTGCAGGACCAACAACGTCTACAAGAATAAGGTTGTGTAGTAGACATCAAGCTCTTTTCTGGCGCCGTTGCCGGGGAGGCTAGGTAAGCGGCACTCACACCCCGTCAACTAAGCTCTTTTCTGGCGCCGTTGCTGGGGAGGTGAGTGCTTGAAGTTATATCTTTAGATCTTGCAATTGAATCTTTTTGTTTCTTGTTTTATCACTAGTTTAGTTTATAAAAGAAAACTAAAAAAATGGAATTGAGTTTGTCTCATACGCTTCATCTTTTTAATATCTTTCGTGAGAATGATGGAAAGGAAAATTGTGCTCAAGTGCTAGAAGAAGAATGCATTAAAATGCTTGGTACTAGATCTTTGTATGATGAGCATGATTGCAATGTTGTTAGTATGAATTCCTTGAATATCCATGATGCTAATGATATGCAAAGCTACAAGCTCGGGGATGCTATGTTTGATGAATATGATATATTTTGTCGCCCAAGTTTTGATGATAATATTTATTATGATGAAAGCATGCCACCTATTTATGATGATTATATTGATGAAAGTGGGTTTGGAAGAGTGTCAACTTTAGGAAGTAGTGATCCCACTATTTTGGAGGATTTTGAATCTTATTGTAATGAACATGAAAGTGGACTTGGAAGAGTGTCAACTTTATTTAGTGATGATTCCACTATTTTGGAAGAGGTTCCAATTGATTATGAGAACAAAGTTGATATCTATGATGACTATTGTGATGACTTGTGTGCTATTAGGAATAATGATAACCATGAAACTTGTCATCATGATTTTTGTTTTCAATTGGATTATTCCTTACATGATAATTATTTTGTTGAGTTTACTCCCACTATTCCGAATGAGAAGAATTTTGCTCATGTGGAGAGTAGTAAATTTTCTATGCTTGTAGATCATGAAAAGAATGCTTTAGGTGCTGGTTACATTGTTGAATTCATTCATGATGCTACTGAAAATTATTATGAGGGAGGAATATATGCTTGTAGGAATTGCAATAATGTCAAGTTTCCTTCCTATGTGCTGAAAATTTTGAAGCTATGCTTGTTTTACCTTCCTATGCTTGTTGATTATTGTTCCCATAAGTTGTTTGCTCACAAAATCCCTATGCATAGGAAGTGGGTTAGACTTAAATGTGCTAGTCATACGCTTCATGGTGCTCCTGTTATGTTTCAACTCTTATCTTTTATGTGAGCATCATTGTCATGATCATGCCTAGCTAGAAAGGCATTAAAGAAAAGCGCTTGTTGGGAGACAACCCAATATTTATCCTTACTGTTTTTGTGTGTCCACATGATTATGCTACTGTAGTAATCATGTTTTATAGCTTTTATTTCAATAAAGTGCCAAGTAAGACCTTTAGGATAGCTTACGGTGATAGTTGTGTTGATCCTGCTGAGAATCAAAAACTTTTGCACCCAGTAAATTAGTTTTGTTAATTCACAGAAACGTGCTCTCTGATTCTTTTTTCTCTGGATTGGTACACAAATTTCTTATGGCTTCCTAATTTGGTAGGATTTTTGGAGTTCCAGAAGTATACGTTTGATACAGATTATTACACACTGTTCTGTTTTTGACAGATTCAGTTTTCTATGTGTTGTTTGCTTATTTTGATGAATCTATGAGTAGTATCGGAGGGTATGAACCATAGATAAGTTGGAATACAGTAGGTATTACACCAATATGAATTTAGAATGAGTTCATTACAGTACCTAAGTGGTGGTTTTATTTTCTTATACTAATAGAGCTTACGAGTTTTCTATTGAGTTTTGTGTTGTGAAGTTTTCAAGTTTTGGGTAAAGATTCGATGGACTATGGAATAATGAGTGGAAAGAGCCTAATATTGGGGATGCACAAGGCACCCCAAGGTAATATTCAAGAACAACCAAGAGCCTAAGCTTGGGGATGCCCCGGAAGGAATCCCCTCTTTCGTCTTCGTTCATCGGTAACTTTACTTGGAGCTATATTTTTATTCGCCACATGATATGTGTTTTGCTTGGAGTGTCATTTTATTTTGTTATTATTTGCTTGCTGTTATTTATAATAATGTTTTGCATCTTTATTTTCAATAAAAATGTCAAGGATAGCCTTTACCCTGCTTATTTTGCTAGTATACATGTTGCTGTTTGAAAACAGAAAGTTTACCGCTGTTGCAAAAAATCCTTAGAAAAGCCAGAGAATGGTATAATGTTGAAACCTTTTGCATATTGAGATCTGATAAATTTACTACAGTGTTAATTTTCTCTTATAATTTTTGGAGTTAGGGAAGTATTGATACTCTTGCATTCTTTACAGACTGTACTGTTTTGGCACATTGCTGTTATGTTTGCATATGTTTGCTTGTTTAATGATTCTATTTTAGGATAGGAGTATTAAATATGCAGAGGAATTTAGTATGCAATGTTGAATGATAATGTTAGTGATTTGTTACAGTAGAAAATGATAAGGTTTTTGCATTGGTTTATACTAACCTATCTCACGAGTTCTTGTTGAGTTTGGTGTGGATGAAGCTTTTTGATAAAAAGAGAAACCATGATATGGGAGGAATTAAAGAGACACAAAAGTTCAATCTTGGGGATGCCCAAGGCACCCCAAGATAATATTTCAAGGAGTCTCAAGCATCTAAGCTTGGGGATGCCCCGGTAGGCATCCCACCTTTTTTCTTCAACAACTATCGGTTAGTATCGGTTGAGCCTAAGTTTTTGCTTCTCCACATGAGTTGTGCTATCCTTGCAATGCCATTTTATTTTGTTTTGCTTGCTGTTTGAATACAATACCAAGATCTGAATTTCTTTAATGAGAGAGAGTCTTCGCATAGTTACATAATTATTTAGCTACTCATTGATCTTCACTTATATCTTGTTGGAGTAGTTTGTCATTTACTCGTGTGCATCACTTATATCCTATGAGTAAATGGTTGAATGAGTTGATTATCATCAATCTGAAATTATATATGTCTCTTTTGCTTATCCCATGGGGAGTTATGACTTCACATCTAAGAAGTATAGGTTGTAAATTTATTGAAGGTTAGCAAGCGTTGTATTGGTCATTTAAACAATTCATGAAAGAATATTGAAGGAAGAGAGATTTGACATATAAATACATTATCCTAGACATCTTTTATAATTGGGAGCACTCATTAAGTATGACATGCTAAAGAGTTGATGTTGGACAAGGAAGACAACGTAATGGGTTATGTTTTCCGACATCTCAGTTAAAGTATATTGTCATGGATCATTCAAACATGTTGAGCTTGCCTTTTCCCCTCATGCTAGCCAAAATTCCTGTCACCAAGTAGAGATACTACTTGTGCTTCCAAATATCCTTAAACCCAATTTTTCCATGAGAGTCCACCATACCTACCTATGGATTGAGTAAGATCCTTCAAGTAAGTTGTCATCGGTGCAAGCAATAAAAATTGCTCTCTAAATATGTATGATCTTTTGGTGTGAAGAAAATAGCTTTATACGATCTTGTTATGGAAGCAATAAAAGCGACGGACTACATAATAAAGGTCCATATACAAGTGGCAATATAAAGTGACGTTCATTCGCATTAAGATTTTGTGCATCCAACCCTAAAAGCGCATGAAAACCTCTACTTCCCTCTGCGAAGGGCCTATCTTTTACTTTATGTCTTTTACTTTTATGCAAGAGTCAAGGTGATCTTCACCTTTCCCTTTTTCATTTTATCCTTTGGCAAGCACCTCGTGTTGGGAAGATCCTGATATAATATATCCAATTGGATGTAAGTTAGCATGAACTATTATTGTTGACATCACCCAAAGGTGAATACGTTGGGAGGCAACACTATAAGCCCCTATCTTTCTTAGTGTCCGATTGAAACTCCATAACCATTAGTATTGCGTGAGTGTTAGCAATTATAGAAGACTATATGATAGTTGAGTATGTGGAGTTTGCTATTCCTGAAAATAAGATGAATTGCAATTGTTTGATGACTGAGAATGAAGTTTGCTAGTTTTCAAGAAAGTTTATGGTCTATGCTTTGACATGTGAATTGCTTGTTACTTTATCGTGAGAAATTTTATGAGATGAATTACTGTCATGACATATTATCATGCTAGAAAAGGTGATTGAAATTATCATTGATCAAACTTGTGCACCTTCTAGCATTCACACTTCATAAATTCTTTCTTTTATCATTTACCTACTCGAGGACGAGTAGGAATTAAGTTTGGGGATGCTGATACGTCTCCAACGTATCTATAATTTATGAAGCATTCATGCTATTTTATTATTTGTTTTGAATGATTATGGGCTTTATTATACACTTTTATATTACTTTTGGGACTAACCTATTAACCGAAGGCCCAGCCCATATTGCTGTTTTATTGCCTATTTCAGTATTTCGAAGAAAAGGAATATCAAACGGAGTCCAAACAAAATGAAATCTTCGGCAAAATTATTTTTGGAACAGAACCAATCCTAGGAACTTGGAGTGCAAGCCAGGGGATCATCAAGGAGGCCACAAGATAGGGGGCGCGCCCACCCCCCTGGGCGCGCCCTACCCTCTCGTGGGCCCCTCGAGGCTCCCCTGACCGACTTCTTTCGCCTATATAAGCCTACGTACCCTAAAAACATCCATGGAGAAGGTAGATCGGGAGTTCCGCCACCGCAAGCCTTTGTAGCCACCAAAAACCTCCCGGGAGCCCATTCTGGCACCATGCCGGAGGGGGAATCCATCACCGGTGGCCATCTTCATCATTCCAGCGCTATCCATGACGAGGAGGGAGTAGTTCACCCTCGGTGCTGAGGGTATGTACTAGTAGCTATGTGTTTGATCTCTCTCTCTCGTGTTCTCTCTATGGCACGATCTTGATGTATCGCGAGCTTTGCTATTATAGTTGGATCTTATGATGTTTCTCCCCCCTCTACTCTCTTGTGATGAATTGAGTTTCCCTCTTGAAGTTATCTTATCGGATTGAGTCTTTATTTGAGAACACTTGATTTATGTCTTGTCATGTTTATCTGTGGTGACAATGGGATATCACGTGCCACTTGATGTATGTTTTGGTGACCAACTTGCGGGTTTCGCCCATGAACCTATGCATAGGGGTTGGCACACGTTTTCTTGACTCTCCGGTAGAAACTTTGGGGCACTCTTTGAAGTACTTTTTGTTGGTTGGATGAATCTGAGATTGTGTGATGCATATCGTATAAGCATGCCCACGGATACTTGAGGTGACAATGGAGTATCTAGGTGACATTAGGGTTTTGGTTGATTTGTGTCTTAAGGTGTTATTCTAGTATGAACTCTATGATGGATCGAGCTGAAAGAATAGCTCTATGTTATTTTACTACGAACTCTTGAATAGATCGATCAAAAAGGATAACTTTGAGGTGGTTTCATACCCTACCATAATCTCTTTGTTTGTTCTCTGCTATTAGTGGCTTTGGAGTGACTCTTTGTTGCATGTTGAGGGATTGTTATATGATCTATCTATGTTATTATTGTTGAGAGAACTTGCACTAGTGAAAGTATGAACCCTATGCCTTGTTTCCTATCATTGCAATACCGTTTACGCTCACTTTGATCACTAGTTACCTTGCTGTTTTTATATTTCAGATTACAAAAATCTATATCTACCATCCACATTGCACTTGTATCACCATCTCTTCGCCGAACTAGTGCACCTATACAATTTTCCATTGTATTGGGTGTGTTGGGGACACAAGAGACTCTTTGTTATTTGGTTGCAGGGTTGTTTGAGAGAGACCATCTTCATCCTACGCCTCCTTCGGATTGATAAACCTTAGGTCATCCACTTGATGGAAATTTGCTACTGTCCTACAAACCTGTGCACTAGCAGGCCCAACAACGTCTACAAGAATAAGGTTGTGTAGTAGACATGATGGATGCCAATGTCTTATCAATGAGCAACATCAGGTAAGGACCATAAATGGGACACTCGCTCTGTGATGGCCAAGAGAAGCTCTGTCCACATGATATGAGAAACATCCAAAGATTGCCCCGTGTTCTCCTCCTCCTCCGCCTCCTCCCCCTCCTGATAGAAGAGGAACAAGTCCACTAGGTAGGAGTGTACCTGATCCAAGTTCCCAATGCGAGGGAAGAGAGTGTGCCTGAAAATGGTATGCATGATATCCAGGAAAGGGCACAACTCATATGTCTTCTTCTGGGTGGTTGGAGAGATCTTCAACGTGCTATAGGGCCAGAGAGCATACTTGTGCATAGCAGCCACCTCCTTGTGAGGACACACCCCCACAGGGTTATGAAGCCCCTTATCATCATATCCCAAGAGCTCCATGAACTCCTTCCACTTGACAGAAAGCACCTTTCCATTAGTCATCCAAGTCAGGGTCCTCTACACATTAGTACCTAGGTGAACCGTGGCATAGAACTGGCCCATAATGTCTACATCAAAGTATTTGTTGAATGTCATAAGCCTGACGATGTTCAGCTGATTGCACAACTCAAGAGCTTCTCCAAAGTATGGCAGATCCTTCTGCATATGATACATATCAATGGATCTGACCTTCACAAACAGGTTCTTCTTCCCTTTGAGCGCATCAAGATAAATAGATCGCTGCTGCTTGGTCCAGAAGGGACGGTTGACAAGAGCTGGATCTTGCTCATTGCAATATGGGTTACAGTGGCGAAACACGCAATGGCAGACATCTCCGTTATGGACTTGGCCTTCTCCTTTGGCTTGATTGCAACCTGCTTGGATCTCTGCATTGGTTGAGAACTTGTAGTGGCACTGACATCCTCTGAAGTGCGATAGCGCTTTGAACCACGTGGACATTCTGGGTTCTTGCGACGGGCCTGATACCCTGCACTGCTGCCACCTGGAACCCACAACGAGTAGACAAAAGCTATTTTGTTTGGTTTTGCTGCCTCCTTAATATCTTCTGTTCTGGTACTACTAATGTAAAAACTTAACTTTTTAGCAAGCTATGGAAAAAATTGTGGAACCGCCACCTTTTGAAGGTGACGAGGCAACTATAACCGCAATCTCACCTCTTGCTGCAGTGGGTCAGTAACTGTCCACTAACAGCGCCAAAAGCACGTTCCTGCATAATACTGGGTTGCTTGTTAAGGAGCCTAGGAGAAATGAAGGCGAAGGTTATGGTGCTCCATCGGACAGTACAACATGAAAACATAACAGTCATGTCAAATGAACTGAGCTTCTGAACTTCTGGTCGTGCATTTATCTACCAAACTGTTAACTTTTATGCCAACCTTCCTTTTGTTTTATGGTTGTAATTTGTTTTGTTGCGGTACAAATTTTGTTCTTAACGTGCAACCACCGGCTGAAGAAAACAGCAAGCCATTTTTGTATAGTGTAGGGTGTTCCCTATATTTGCACTGGTGGCGAACTTTGATGCCCAGTGGATATAATCTATGCAATTGCCTTAATAGCCTAGCGTTAGTTTATGGCTTATTTATTTCCTAGTCTTCTTTTTCCCTGGTTTGCTAGTGGCTGCAACAACCATGGGCCATATACGGACCGTGGTAACCCTGACCCTACTACATGCCGCGGGATCCATGGGTCTCCTACGGGCCGTCGGATAAATGGGCCTCCGACGGGCCGTAGAATCGGTGGGCCTTGGGCCATCAGATAAATGGGTCCACATGGGCCATAAACGGGCGTAATTGGTATCGGGCCAGCATAGTAACACGCCGTTAACAGGCTGGAAGACAGCAAAGGCTTAATTTTTTACAAGCATAACGGGTCGTTAATGGGCCAGAATATAGGACGGGATGGCAATGACGCAACGGGTTAACAGGCCACAAATGGGCCGATTCTAACCACGGGCTGAATTTGGCCCATTAGGGGAACAAGCCAGTAATGGGCCGGAAGTAATCGAGGGCTGAAAAGGAGCCCAAGAACGTATGGGCCGTCAGTAGGCCGAAAGCTAACACAGACTGGAAACGGCCCATGTGAATCATGGGCCGTTAATGGGTACAAAGAAATTTACTGTTCATTATGGGCCAGAGTCACCGTGGTCCACTAAAGGGCCTAAAGATATGAAAGGCCTCATATGGGCCGAAAGACGTCGTGGGCCATACATAGGCCGAGAGTGAAACGAGCTGGTGTTATATTCGACGGCCCACGTGACGATGTTCGGCCAATTTCGGGAAGGCCCTAATGGGTCGTGAGTTACCGGACCGTAAAATGGGCTATATGCGAACAGACCGTTAACAGCCTTTTCATGGGCCGGCCCGCTAACTTTTGACCATGTCAAATGGGCCAACCTTTGTAAGCTAAATGGGCCAGTGTTGGGCCGTCGCACGTGTCGACATATCATAGGCGCCTATCTGACCCAATCACGACCTAACACGTGTTTCCTTCGGCCAATGAGAATTTTACACGTGGAAAATTCCCATTGGTCTGGGCTGTTAACGGGTTATCGGATCCAAAACCGGGCCCGATAGCTTAACGGCAACCCGTTATGGTGGATGCCATGTGTCGGTTACCCTTGAAAAAAGCACTTCCATGACGCGTCATTTATCGTCATGGAAGTGAACACTTCCGTGATGATGATTTTGGTATTGTCATAGAACACTTCTATGACATCACAAGTATGACTATCTTGATACTGTCATAATATCGTTATGGATGTACATACATGACAGAAAACATGACCTACTGTGACAAACACGTATCATCACGGAAGTGTATATTTTTGTAGTGAGGAGATTCGTAACACCCCCAGTGTGATGCTACAGTGACCTCACACTAATGGTGCCATATCATCAAGTTTAACTAAGCCAAATTGCCACTTGACAAAAATCAAAGCCATTTTTAAATTTAAATCAAAGCCAAATAAATTATTTCTTCAAACAGTAAAACAAAAATGTTGGTAATGTCCCATAAAATCCCTAAGTAATTATCATGTTGAAACTAACCTCATTTGAATTCCCAAAATGTCCCTAGAAATTAAGTAAGTGGATCGCCAACAAAATATTTGACCTTTTCAATTATTAAAAGTATTTAAACTTTTTCAAATGCTTTGAAAGTTTTTGTGCAACATCACCATATTGAGCTTGACTTATGTACAAAGTATCACATCTGACAAAAACCATTTAGTAGCTAAATTAATTAGAAAACATAGTAGGTTTAAATAAAAACAAAAAGAAACAAGAAAAATGAAAAAGCGCACTATTTACTATGGCCCAACCACGCTATAGACTGGCCCGACCCGTTTAGGCCGGCCTTTCCCCTACCTCCTGACCCCCGTGCAAAGGTCGACGCGCCATGGCGCCACCAGCGCACGCTCACACGGCCACTGAGGGCCATGGATGGATAAGGACGCCGCCAACCAATCCTCTAGCTCTCCCTCACCCACTTTTCCCTTCTCCCTCACCCTCTCCATTGATCTGGAGAGGAGGTTGACGAGGTCGTCGTCGTGCCCGCTTTGATCCCGCGCCCAACGGCCACCCCTCGTTGCATCGTCGTGTTTAGGAGCTCTAACGGGCTCCTCTTCGTCGACCACGCCTCAAGCTCGAAGACGGGAAGCATCCCTGACGCCGCATGCATCTGTTTCCCTTGCCGGGATTCGCCTCGATCGCCGCCTCGTCTCCGGCAAGCCCCGGCATCCCCGAGCTCACCCCCGGCCCCCTAGTGAGCCTCCTTATCCGCCCCATCCTTGCCCCTTCTTCCCCTGGCCATAGGTCGCCGGCCGCTGCCCGCGCTCACCATGCACCATCGTGCCCCTGGGCTACTCTGTCGTGCCCCGGCGCATGCCCACCACTGCCTCCTGCTTCCCCCTTCTCGTGTGCGCCCCGCCCGCGACCTCTCTAGCACCCGCACCACCTACGCATGTACACGTGCGCCGTAGTCGACGCACAACCGCCGCAAGGCCTCGTCGCCCGCGCCTCGGCCAACCACCCCCGACCCCTGCGACCAGCGCTTTGGACACGCGATGTCGCCGGCTTTCGAACGCCGCCTCCAGCGCAAGGAATGGGTCACCGCAGTGTTTTTCTGGCCAACTCCGGCAAAGCACCGCCGCGAGATGGCTCACCGGAGCCGCTCCGGTGGCCGGGGCTGACATGGCCGCCATGTAGCCTCCCCTGTGACGCTGACAGTGACCCTAGTGGATCCTGTTGGCTGGGTTGACTTGGTCAACCCTATTGAGTGGGCAGCCTGGGTCACTAACATGTGGACCCCACTCTAATAAAAATGTTTTTATAAATAATTAATCTATTAAATAAAACAATTAATTAGATTGAGTCACTAATAGTAGGTCCCACATAGCTAATTATTTCAACTAGTTAAATAAATTAACTACTATGTATGACAGGTGGGCCCCACCTGTCAGTTTGACTAGTCAGTGGTCAACTCCGTTGAGTGGTAACTGGCTTTGACTAGCCCCACATGTCATTGATTTGGCTGGCTCAGTCTGAGTATAAAAAGTTTTTCACTGTTTAAATTCAAGTTTAACAATTAAAGTAATTCCAGGAATTCCATAATATCATCAAAACTTTAGAAAATCATATAAAATAAACCGTAAGTCGGATGAAAATAATTTATATATGAGAAATGATCAGAAAAATGTAACGAACCCGTTTATAACATCTACATACCTTCCACATGCCCCCAACACAGCAAACATGGAACCTTCCCCTCCGGATCGTCTGACCAATAAATGCCTGGAGATGGGAAAATATTCCCGGATATTTTCCCGCTCCACCTGTAACACTTAGCACCGCGTTAGGTCACCCCTAGCATAGCATACTGCCATGTCATGCTTTCCGTTGCATTTGTTTGCTCTGTTATTTTTTCCTTTGTTGCTTCTGTTTCGATAGACCCCGAGACCGCTGATGATCTGGTGATAGTATTTTTCCTTGAGCATCCGTATCTGTCTGCAGAGCTTCCACACAAGCAAACCCCCTTGATCATACCGAACATCGCCTATTCCATTCTCTCTCATGCTTGCATTAGATTTTGCTACTGTAAATGTTTGCTCCTAAGGATGGCAATTTTATCCATGGACATGGATACCCGCGGATACTCGACCCGAATGGGTAGGGTTTGGGTACATTTTTACGCCCACGGGCAGCACCCGAACCCGACCCTATTACTTGTGGGTAGGTTAACATCCCAAAATTCTAAATTTTAGAATGTTATATTAAATAATTAATTATGATTGCTTGTATGATTGTTTGAGTGATTGATTGTGTGAATTGAGTGGAATTTGTAACTTTTTGAAAGTTAAGTGAGAGGGAATAAAAGGACTCTCCCAAAACTTACATTCTTGCATTTGATCTCCGTGAATTCAAATTCATTTGAAAACAAACCCTAGAGTGAAGATGACACGACTTCTTCCATTTAAGAAAATGAAAAAAAGGGTTTGAGAAGGTTTGGATTCCATTTGAGAATATTTGAAATCAAAAACTTTATGCCACTCAAGGGTTTTCATGAGAGAAGATAATAGGACTTCTTCAAAATATATGAAATTGAGTGGGGAGTGATGTTTAAAATTTATTTGAACCACTTTTAGAGAGCCTTCCATTTTGAGTTTCATTTTAATTCAAATAAAATAAAGAGAGAAGGAAATATGACTCCTTCAAGTAACAAAAGTGAAATATGGAAAATGAATTATGAAACCAACAGAGATATATTTGAAATCCTTTGCATAGCTATTTCTTAAAATTATTGTATATTGCTTTTATTGTGTTTTGTTAACAATATTTTTCCTCTGGACATTATTAATTATGAGAAAGTATAAAATGACTCCCTCCAATGGACAAATGGTGGTAAATTATTTTAAAGTCATTTGGTATTTTCAAAAAGTCATTTTGTATTGATTTTGAGCACCAGATCACGCCTGCAATTTTTAATAGTTACGTATTTTATTTTGGAAAAATAAATAGTTTACAGTGACATACATATATTCTAGTTTTTTTTGCAAAATTTTAATTTTATCTGAGTTGGTTTGATTTTTATTTCGAACACTTTTGTACTTTAGATTTTTATTTAAAAAAAGAGTCCAATGAGCGACCAACTCCTATCATTTGCCTACATGCGCAACATAGCTGTCAGGCAGCCCGGACTGTATTTTCCTTATGTTTTATTTTTTATTCTTTTTAAGTTCCAGTTTTTTCTCACTTTTTTTGTCTTAAGAAAACTGCATAGCGCGACGCATGCGCGTGGCCGGCCGAGGGCCTTATGTGTGTGGCGCCCCTTCTCTATCTTTTCTCTCTTTTCATCTATGTTTAGTCCCGTCTCGCCTAGCCTTAGACCTTAGACCTTCCTTCAGCCTATAATATAGACCCAATAACCACCTCAAAATCATCTGGTCAAATCAATCTTTTGGTTTGACTAGCTTCACAAATAAAATAAAAAAATCTCTCCATCGAGAATTCTGGAGTCGTCTTCTCGTGTCTCTTCTCTGCCTTCTAAAGGTATCTTTCTTCGCATTTTCTTTTATACTCCTGTAGTTTATTATTCTTAGACTAGTATATGATAGAAATCTAGTTTCTTTCATTAAGTTATTTACCTAGTTGTTTGTAGGGTCTTAAGCATAAAATAATTATATTATAAATTAGTATCTGCATTTGCACATTAGCACTAGAATTCTTTTAGATATAGCACTTTTTCATCCATAAAACAACTTGACCGTGCTTTTTTAAATGGCCATAACTTTTTACTCGTTTATCCAAATTATATGAAATCAACAACAGATTTTTTTGTCTTGATCCTACCTATCCGCTGAACTTATTAACTCAATTTTTTGCAGTTCTCAATTTTTTTTAAAAAATATAGATTTATTCAGATTTCTTTTGATCACATCTTTTTATCCGTAGCTCCATTTTCGATGAATCCAATTGCGTCGGATTCGTATCGAAGTAATCTTTCTGTTCACACAATTAGTGTTGTCTTTTAAATATATAATTTTGATCTTAGCCAGTTACTCTATTAGTCCACAAAAATGTTGCCACACATCGTCCAAAGCAGATTCAATGAAATATTGAATTACTTAATTATATATTGATTCGTTATTCTCAATCTAGTAATTCTTTTTACTACACGCTCATATTGACTTCCTACCTCCAATAGAATCATTAGTTTCAAACTTTTGGACCTTTATTTGGTTTTCTCGGAGTATTTCATAAGCTTTCCCTATTCTTCTTTATGCTTTCTTTTGCTTGTGGAGTGATTGCTTATTTGTATGTAATTGTGTGGTTACGACAAATTTCTCGGAGTGGGACGAGTAGAATTATTAGGATTTATGAGTGCGGAGACTTCATCAACAAGTACCAGGCAAGTTCACTTTGATCATATTCTGAATACGTATAATTTTATTGCATTAGTGCCACTTTTCCTCTTGCATTCAATAGGAATACTGAAACTTGTAGCTTGAGTAGAATCATGAGGTAGGAACCCATGCCTTTGTCACCAAGCCCCGAGAATCGTTGTTAAGTTAGATGCAGCTATGCTTCAGTAGACGGGGATTGGTATGAGTGTTTCATGTGAGATGTGAGTGTGATAATAATATATGGATCAACCTCAAGACTAAGACTTCAAGATTTCAATACACCTCTGGGTGGACTGCTTGCAAGAAGAGGGGATCCTAGGGATTGTGATCACCCCATTTTACAGACTCAAGAGGGTATCCTAGGGCTTGACTAGTGATCACCCAGACTCAAGAGGGGATCCTAGGGATTGACTAGTGATCACCTACTGCTACAATTTTACGATGGGATCCTAGGGATTGACTAGTGATCACCCAGTTTTACTAGGGGATCCGGGGGATTGACTAGTGATCACCTAGTTTTACGGAAGGCCACCGGGCTCAAAGAGATTGATGGATTTTCAATACCAGAAACTTCCATGTGCAGCCGCAAGCTATTATGAGCATAGTCGGGTACTTTGGAAAGACCGTGTCTCGGTCATCCTGTTCTCAAACACCAGGCAGTGTGAGGACTTCAAAGGAGGCGACTGAGTCTTGCAGGGAAAATTGCACAAACCTCTGCAGAGTGTTAAACTAATCAATTAGCCATGTCCCCGGTTACGAGAAATTTGAGGGGCTGGAATTGGATTATCTGGATACTGTCAACACTTTTACCAACTAAATGAATTTGGGATTATAATGACCTAGGAATGAGAATTGGTTGGCGGAACCATCTCATAAATGACATCCACGTAGTATTAAAATTCTAATGAAAATTTTGAGTTAGGACAAAACTGGATTTTATGCAAAAAAAACTTAGACTTAGAGCTACCACAACCATATTGCATATAGAATAGCCTTTTCATCTATTTTAATTGTGATCTTGCCGGTACATTCAATGTACTGACCTACATGTCTGCAACTTATCATGTTGCAAATATTTCTACGACGAGTAAGAGTTATGATATAGGGTTACGGTCTACACTCAACTTGTCGTTGGCGTTGATGGGAATCCACACCCTTATGCTTTTGTTTCCGCTGTGATATATAATCTATACTCTGGATCTATGGTACTTATTTTAACATGTGATGTTATGGTATTTCATCGATGTACTGTGTGTACTAGCATACTGATCTAGTGATAGCACAGAAAGCACAGAGACTTGACCATATTGGGTCGGGTCGCTACAGTAGGGCACCGATATAATTATGTATCCGTGGATATACCCAAACCCGATCCAATAGTATGACATATGTGGAAAAATTTGGTGATTCCCACTATCCCATATTCCAATGTATTTTTCTTTAAAAAGGTGAAAAAGAAATTGTGCAATCCATCCCCAGTCTCCACTATAACTTACTTTGCCTATTCTCATTCTTCTATCTCCTTGTTACATGTATCGCCATTAAGCATCATCTCCGTCTCCTCGACTTACCCCTCCCGCAGCCCAAGATGCAGCCGTCAGTGATGCTAGCCTTTACCTCTACATATGGTGTAGTGTAGGTGTGTAACACTTCAGCATCCAACACCACTGAGCCCAACTCCAAATCCTCTTGACCCCTCCGTTGGCTTCTCGTCACACGCGGGAGTACGGCGATGGGCCAATGCAAGTCTTCGAGCTGCGACGCAGAGCACACCTATGCGAAATGGCGTGATATGAGCAATCGAGATTGAGAAATGATGTTGTGTTCTTGCTATGACATTCTGTGAGGACATAGAATTGTGTACTTATGTTTATTCGATGTTATGTCATTTTGTGAGAATCTAAGAGCTTATTTGGAGATGTGCACTTGCCTATGTTATTCTGTGAGAATCTAAGAGCTTATTTGATGATCTGAACTTTTTCTACATCATTTCGTGAGAATATAAGAGCTTATGTGAATGTTGTGCTTGGTCTGACGTATATGTGTTGAGAGAACCTGATGGATATTCATTGGGTTTGCACATGGACATAATTTTACGCCCATGGATTTTTTGTGGATGGGCACATACTGTCTTCATGGATTTGGATATGGATTTGATATTGTTCAACCCGAGCCGAACCCGAACCCGACCCATTGCCATCCTTATTTGCTCCTATTCTGATGCATAGCCTGCTTTTATAACCTGCTTTTTGTACCTTACCGGCTTATCCTATATGCTTAGTATATGTTGGTTAGTGATCCATTAGTGACCCCTCACCTTGTCCTTGTTGCCCCTGCTTCATCATCGATGACTCGATCAACGTGATCGACATCCAGGGTCTGACACATCACCTCATCCCCTTTAGTTGTACGACTCTGCAGAGCAACTATAGAGTGTCGAGGGTGATACCTCGTAACGAACTCCCGATGATAACTCTGTAGTGTAGCTAATTAGTCGTGGTCTATCAAGCATGATTCCTCCTTCACCACTCTTGATACGACTCTGTCGTGCAACACCTCAAGTGTGAACCATCAAGGGTGATTCCTCTAAGTTCACCTGACGGTTACATCAAGTGGATTCCATCGAGGGTGATTCCTCGGATTCCCGCCTTGATGTTTTGGACACATGGTTACTTTGACTTTACCACAGAAGCATGATGAAGTCGGGTCGGCCCCGAGGGGTACCCGCGAGAGTTATTGAAGTCGGGTTGACCTGGAGGGTATCTTTGAGATAATTACGAGGCACGACCAGGCAGGCAGACTGATTTGGAGTGGGTTGGGCCTAACCCTTGTCGTAAGTCCTCGCGACGGGGCGACAGGAGCACTCATCGTCATCGTGCACTCCCAAGACACTAACGAGATTGGGTATTTGTTCTGAGTTGGTCTTTGACCTATATGCCCTAACCACCATGCGGGAACAGTTATGAGCACTCTGCGTTGTATGTATTAGCCGAAGCTCATCGGACGTTAGCGATTGAGCGATGCACGCTGTGTCGAACTGGTTATGCCTGTGCTTGTTTAAGGGGGATAGGTCTGCTCACCAGTCGAATACGCAATGTGTAGGAGTGCAAAGGGCGATGGCCCCAAGCCCCATGCGCGCTTAGGATGTAGACTGGCATGCTGGCCTCTCTGTTGAGCCTAGGTAGGGCTACGATGTGTTGATCTTCCGAGGCCGGGCATGACCCATGAAAGTGTGTCCGACCAGAGTGATCGAACGTGTTGGGTAATGTGGTGCACCCTTGCAGGGAAGTTTATCTATTCGAATAGCCGTGTCCATGGTAACAAGATGACTTGGAGTTGTATCCCGATCTATACAAGTAGAACTAGATACTGGAGATTATAATTGTATATGATGGCTCCGGGATTGCTTTCTCACAGGGAGTGGAGGAAGGATCTCTGGGATTTAATACTACCACATGATTGCTACTTATTATATGCTAATATGCATTATTCTAATGTTGCAAGATGCTTAAGATGCTAGTCTTTGATAGGCTAGGCTTTCCCCCTCTTCTGGCATTTCTGTAGTTTAGTCCAAAGATATAGCCCCATTCCTTTGATACTGATGCATACTTAGAATAGATCTGATGTAAGTATTGCGAGTACTTTGGATGAGTACTCACGGTTGCTTTTCTACTCCTTTCCCATATACCCGATTGCAGCGGTCAGATGATAGATCCCAGGAGCCAGCTGCCACCGCCGATGTCTACTACTACCCCTAGGATCCCAGGAGTAGTTAGGAGGCTCCCAGGAAGGAGGCCTTGCCTTTTCCATCATCGTTGATGTTTGTGCTAGCCTTCTTAAGGCAAACTTGTTTACTTATGTCTGTACTCAAATATTTTTGCTTCCGCTGACTCGTTTGTATTCGAGCCCTCGAGGCTCCTGGCTTGTAATATAATGCTTGTATTATTTTAATTTGTGTCTAGTGTTGTGTTGTGATATCTTCCCGTGAGTTCCTGATCTTGATCTTACACATTTGCATGTATGATTGAAAAGAGGGTGTCGAAGTGGAGAGGGTGAGGGAGAGAGAGACGAATGCATATGGGGGAGTTGGAACTCCCCCAGCCCGACTCAAAATAACTGCACCCATTCACAGAGCGGTAGTACCACTCGGAGGAGCGGTAGTACCGCCCGGTACTACTTCGTGGCTCGAGGCCGGGTCGTAGCGCTCGAGCGATTGTAGCATGGTGCTTGACGGTAGTACCGCTTACAAGCGGTAGTACCGCCTAGACACCAGCGGTAGTACCGCGCATGCGAGAACTTGCAAGATCAAGTTGGAAAATGATGGCTTATGCAATCGAGAGAGTTTGTAGATGATGTGGCTTGGGTTGGAGACACGAAACACCAGCAAATGGGAAGAGACACTCCGAGTTCAAAAAGACAAACAAAAAGAGAGCAAACCTGGAGTGACTCAAAGCACAAATAAAGCCCTAAAGACTAGATAAAACCAAATTGGACCAATGGTAACCCACAAGTATAGGGGATCACAACAGTTTTCGAGGGTAGAGTATTCAACCCAAATTTATTGATTCGATACAAGGGGAGCCAAAGAATATTCTCAAGCATTAGCAGTTGAGTTGTCAATTCAACCACACCTGGATAACTTACTATCTGCAGCAAAGTATTTAGTAGCCAAGTAGTATGGAAGTAACGGTAACAGTAGCAAAAGTAATGGTAGAAGTTTTGTAGTAATTGTAACAGTAGCAACAGGAAAGTAAATAAACAAAGCACAATATGTGAAAAGCTCGTAGGCATTGGATCAGTGATGGATAATTATGTCGGACGCGATTCCTCATGTAATAGTTATAACATAGGGTGACACAGAACTAGCTCCAGCTCATCAATGTAGTGTAGGAATGTATCCCGAATATAGTCATACGTGCTTATGGAAAAGAACTTGCATGACATCTTTTGTCCTACCCTCCCGTGGCAGCGGGGTCCTAATGGAAACTAAGGGGTATTAAGGCCTCCTTTTAATAGAGTACCGGACCAAAGCATTAGCACTTAGTGAATACATGAACTCCTCAAACTATGGTCATCACCGAGAAGTATCCCGGTTATTGTCACTTCGGGGTTGTCGGATCATAACACATAATAGGTGACTATAGACTTGCAAGATAGGATCAAGAACTCACATAATTCATGAAAACATAATAGGTTCAGATCTGAAATCATGGCACTTGAGCCCTAATGACAAGCATTAAGCATAGCAAAGTCATAGCAACATCAATCTCAGAACATAGTGGATACTAGGGATCAAACCCTAACAAAACTAACTTGATTACATGGTAAATCTCATCCAACCCTTTACCGTCCAGCAAGCCTACGGTGGAATTACTCACACACGGCGGTGAGCATCATGAAATTGGTGATGGAGGATGGTTGATGATGACGATGGGGACGAATCCCCCCTCCCGGGAGCCCCGAACGGACTCCAGATCAGCCCCCCCCCCCGAGAGAGATTAGGGCTTGGCGGTGGCTCCATATCGTAAAACGTGATGAAACTTTCTCTCCGATTTTTTCTCCGCGGAAGCAAATATATGGAGTTGGAGTTGAGGTCGGTGGACGTCCAGGGGGCCCACGAGGCAGGGGGCGCGCCCTAGGGGAGGGGGCGCGCCCCCACCCTCCTAGACAGGGTGTGGGCCCCCTGATATTCATTCTTTCGCCAATATTTTTTATTAATTCTGAAAAGTTGCTCCGTGGATTTTCAGGTCATTCCGAGAACTTTTATTTCTGCACAAAAATAACACCATGGCAGTTCTACTGAAAACAGCATCAGTCCGGGTTAGTTCCATTCTAATCATGCAACTTAGAGTCCAAAACAAGGGCAAAAGTGTTTGGAAAAGTAGATACGACGGAGACGTATCAACTCCCCCAAGCTTAAATCTTTGCTTGTCCTCAAGCAATTCAGTTGACAAACTGAAAGTGATAAAGAAAAACTTTTACAAACTCTATTTGCTCTTGTTGTTGTAAATATATAAAGCCAACATTCAAGTTTTCAGCAAAGATTATGAACTAACCGTATTCACAATAACACTTAGGTCTCATGTTTACTCATATCAATGGCATAATCAACTAGCGAGCAATAATAATAAAACTCAAATGACAACACTTTCTCAAAATAATCATAATACGATATAACAAGATGGTATCTCGCTAGCCCTTTCTGAGACCGCAAAACATAAATGCAGAGCACCTTTAAAGATCAAGGACTGACTAAACATTGTAATTCATGGTAAAAGAGATCCAGTCATAGTCATACCCAATATAAACTAATAGTAATGCATGGTGCTTTTTAATAAGAGGGTGATGACTCAACATAAAATTAAATAGATAGGCCCTTCGCAGAGGGAAGCAAGGATTTGTAGAGGTGCTAGAGCTCGATTTTGAAATAGAGATGAATAACATTTTGAGCGGTATACTTTCACTGTCAACATAACAACTATGAGATCTCGATATCTTCCATGCTACACACATTATAGGCGGTTCCCAAACAGAATGGTAAAGTTTATACTCCCCCACCACCAACAAGCATCAATCCATGGCTTGCCCGAAACAACGGGTGCCTCCAACTAGCAACAATCCTTGGGGAGTTTTGTTTAATTATTTTGATTTGATTTGAGCATGGGACTGGGCATCCCGGTGACCAGCCATTTTCTCGTGAATGAGGAGCGGAGTCCACTCCTCTTGAGAATAACCCGCCTAACATGGAAGATACAAACAACCCTAGTTGATACATGAGCTGCTCGAGCATACAAAACAGAATTTCATTTGAAGGTTTGGAGTTTGGCACAAATTTACTTGGAACGGAAGGTAGATACCACATATAGGAAGGTATGGTGGACTCATATGGAATAACTTTGTGGCTTATGGAGTTTGGATGCACAGGCAGTATTCCCGCTTAGTACAGGTGAAGGCTAGCAAAAGACTGGGAAGCGACCAACTAAGAGAGCGACAATAGTCATGAACATGCAATAAAATTAATCAACACCGAGTGCAAGCATGAGTAGGATATAATCTACCATGAACATAAATATCGTGAAGGCTATGTTGATTTTGTTTCAACTACATGCGTGAACATGTGCCAAGTCAAGTCACTCGAATCATTCAAAGGAGGATACCACCCTATCATACCACATCACAACCATTTTAATAGCATGTTGGCACACAAGGTAAACCATTATAAGCTCCTAGCTAATTAAGCATGACATAAGCAACTATAATCTCTAATTGTCATTGCAAACATGTTTATTCATAATAGGATGAATCAGGAACGATGAACTAATCATATTTACAAAAACAAGAGAGGTCGAGTTCATACCAGCTTCTCTCATATTAATTAGTCCATCATATATCGTCATTATTGCCTTTCACTTGCACGACCAAATGGTGTGTATAATAATAATAGTGCATGTGCATTGGACTAAGATGGAATCTGCAAGCATTCAATTCAAGGGAGAAGACAAGGTAATATGGGCTCTAGTTAAATCAACAATCATGCATATGAGAGCCACTAAACATTTTCATTATGGTCTTCTCCTCTCGACCCCCAAAGGAAAATAAATAAAACTATTTACACGGGAAAGCTCCCAACAAGCAAAAGAAGAACGAGAAATCTTTTTGGGTTTTATTTTAATTACTACTACAAGCATGGAAATTAAACTAACTATTTTTTTTGTTTTTCTTAAGGTTTATCAAACACACAAGAAGAAAGCTAGAAAAATAAATTAAACTAGCATGGGTAATACAATGAAAAAGTATGAGCACCGACAACTAGAGTGAGTGTGTGAACATGAATGTAATGTCGGTGAGAAATACGTACTCCCCCAAGCTTAGGATTTTGTCCTAAGTTGGTCTATGCCCATGGATCACGGCTGCTCTCTCCGGTGTACTGAGGAGTGTCATCATACTGCCACTGGCTAGCGATCTCCTCCGGATCCCACTAATAACAGGATGGACGATAAGGGTCAAGTGGTGGTTCCGGCTCGGGCTCTGGAGCTGATGTCTGGCCACGGAGCGCATAGACGGCCTCCGGCAAGACGAGGTAAGGGCCTGCAGTTAAATCAAACAAAGAGTGTGCAGGCAAGATAATAGTCTCACTGTGTTTCTTATGAAATCTCAAATTATATAAAAGCATCTTATCATCATTTTGAACAATAAACTCATATGCTACCATGCTCTTATAGTCTAGAAAGGTAGGTGGCAGCAATTTTTCCTCTTTCTCATAATGCCTAATAGGTATCTCGAAGTGTTTAGCAAGGCGTGAAGCATAGATACCTCCAAAGATGGGGCCCTCTGTACGGTTCAAGCTTAATCGTTTAGCAATAATAGCGCCCATACTAACAGAGTTATGACGAAATAAAGCATGGAACAAAATAATAATATCAGGAACACTAAGGTTTCCATAGTTTCCGCGACCAATTAAGCATCGACTAGCAAATATTGCAAAGTAGCATAAAATAGGAAAATGTATGCTAGTAATTCTTGCATCGGAAACCTTCCTCGTTTCCCCTACAGTAATAGTATCAATAAATCCATCCACATAGTTACGATGTGGTTCCTCTAAGCTGCCCCCGAAAGGTATCTTGCAAACCGTGCAAAATTCATATAGTGTCATCTCCCTAGCCACATCATATAAATGAAACTCTACTGAAGGAGGTGATTTCTTAGGATAATAGTAGAAATTTTGCACAAAAGTATTGGTGAGTAAGATATATTGTTCGATCTGGTCGTGGAGGAAGTCGGTGAGGCCCGCATTATCAACCAATGAATAGAAATCATCATAAATCCCGGTTGCTCTCAAGAAATCATCACAAGGCCATTCACACGGTCGTACTTCCGCCACACGAGGAAGATTATACTTTGGCTTTTCATTCTCCTTAGCTTGTTTATCCTTAGAGCCTTGGCTAGAAGAGCTCCTCAAGAAAAATCTCTTCATCATTTTCTGAAAATTTCTGAAATTTTTAGTAACTCAAAATAAAAGTGAACCAAACTAAACAAGATTGATAGCAACTACACCCACAAGTGCCTAGAGACTATATCATGCATTAGAATTACTTGGGACCATATAAATTTGACATGCAAGCTCAAGAATAGGGTCACCTAGGAAGCAAAAATTTGCAATGAATAAAACACTAGAACAAAAACTAATTGGACCATTGGAGGAGTCATATACCAAGGAACAATCCCCCAAAGCAGTTTTGTGAATGGAGCTTTGAGCATGGAGATCAAAATCGTAGCAAAATGAGCTAGAACTCGTGCTTGAGATGGCTGGTGATTTTTTTGGGAGGAAGAAGAAGTGTGTGGGTGCAGGAATAAGTGGAGGGGGCCACCGTGGGCCCATGAGGCAGGGGCGAGCCCTATAGGTGTGGGCGCGCCCTGGACCCTCGTGGCCAGGTGCCAGCTCCCCCTGCTGTGTTCTCAGTGCCAAATATTCTCAAATATTCCCGAAAAAATCATACTAAATTTGCAGGGCATTTGGAGAACTTTTATTTTTGGGGTATTTTTTATTGCATGGATAATTCAGAATACAGGCAGAAAACACTATTTTTTACTTTATTTAAACTAAATAACAGAAAGTAAAAGGAGGGTACAGAAGGTTGTGCCTTCTAACTTCATCCATCTCATGATCATCAAAAGGAATCAACTAACAAGGTTGATCAAGTCTTGTTAACAAACTCATTCCAAATCGCATGAAATAGAGAAATTTTGAATAACACTAGGTTACCTCAACGGGGATATGCACATCCCTAATAATAAGAATATCATATTTCTTCTTGACAGTAGGAAGAGGAAATTCGAAACCTCCAATAATAATCAATGGAATTTTTCCAATAGAATTGGTGCTATGAACTTGAGGTTGTTTCCCCGGAAAGTGTACCGTATGCTCATTACCATTAACATGAAAAGTGACATTGCCTTTGTTGCAATCAATAACAACCCCTGCAGTATTCAAAAAGGGTCTACCAAGGATAATTGACATACTGTCGTCCTCGGGAATATCAAGAATAACAAAGTCCATTAAGATAGTGATGTTTGCAACCACAACAGGCACATCCTCATAAATACCGACAGGTATAGCAGTTGATTTATCAGCCATTTGCAAAGATATTTCAGTAGGTGTCAACTTATTCAATTCAAGTCTACGATATAAAGAGAGACGCATAACACTAACACCGGCTCCAAGATCACATAAAGCAGTTTTAACATAGTTTCTTTTAATGGAGCATGGTATAGTTGGTACTCCTGGATCTCCAAGTTTCTTTGATATTCCACCTTTAAAAGTGTAATTAGCAAGCATGGTGGAAATTTCAGCTTCCGATATCTTTATTTTATTTGTAATAATATCTTTCATGTATTTAGCATAAGGATTCACTTTAAGCATATCAGTTAAGCGCATACGTAAGAAGATAGGTCTAATCATTTCAGCAAAGCGCTCAAAATCCTCATCATCCTTTTTCTTGGATGGCTTAGGAGTAAAAGGCATGGGTTTCTGAACCCATGGTTCTCTTTCTTTACTGTGCTTCCTAGCAACAAAGTCTCTCTTATCATAATGTTGATTCTTTGATTGTGGGTTATCAAATCAACAGCCGGTTCAGTCTCTACATCATTATTATTACTAGGTTGAGCATCAACATGAACATTATCATTAACACTATCACTAGGTTCATGTTCATCACCAGATTGTGTTTCAACATCAGAAATATAAATATCATTGAGATTCTCAGGTGTGTCTACAACAGGTTCACTAGAAGCATGCAAAGTCCTATCATTTTTCTTTTTCTTCTTTTTAGAGGGACTAGGTGCATCTAAATTATTTCTCTGAGAATCTTGCTCAATTCTCTTAGGATGGCCTTCAGGATACAAAGGTTTCTGAGTCATTTCACCAATTCTAGTAGCCACTATAACAGCAAAATCATGTTTATTATTTAATTCATCGAGCAAATCACTTTTTGCTTTAAGTACTTGTTCTGCTTGAGTGGTAACCATAGAAGCATATTTACTAATGAGTTTAAGTTCACCTTTAACTCTAGCCATATAATCACTCAAGCATCCAATCATATAAGCATTACTCTTTAATTCTCTACCAACATAAGCATTGAAATTTTCTTGTCTAGCCATAAAGTCATCAAATTCATCCAAACATTGGCTAGCAAACTTAGTAGACGAGATTTCAACTTTATCATATCTATAGAGTGAATTTACCTTTACTACCTGTGTCGGCTTATTAAGATCATGTGTTTATTCAATAGGTGGTATATTAATACCATGTATTTCTTCAACGGGAGGTAAATTCTTAACATCTTCAGCTTTAATACCTTTTTCTTTCATAGATTTCTTTGCCTCTTGCATATCTTCAGGACTAAGCAATAGAACACCTCTCTTCTTCGGAGTAGGTTTAGGAGTTGGCTCAGGAAGAGTCCAATTATTTTCATTAGTCAACATATTATTCAATAGCAATTCAGCTTGATCGACTGCTCTTTCCCTGAAAACACAACCAACAGAACTATCCAAGTGGTCCTTGGAAGCATCAGTTAGTCCATTATAAAAGATATCAAGTATTTCATTTTTCTTAAGAGGATGATCAGGCAAAGCATTAAGTAACCGGAGAAGCCTCCCCCAAGCTTGTGGGAGAATCTCTTCTTCAATTTGCACAAAATTATATATTTCCCTCAAGGCAGCTTGTTTGTTATGAGCAGGAAAATATTTAGCAGAGAAGTAATAAATCATATCCTGGGGACTACACACACAACCAGGATCAAGTGAATTAAACCAAGTTTTAGGATCACCCTTTAATGAAAATGGAAATATCTTAAGGATATAGTAGTAGCGAGATTTCTCATCATTAGTGAACAGGGTGGCTATATCATTTAACTTAGTAAGATGTGCCATAATAGTTTCAGATTCATAGCCATAAAAAGGATCAGATTCAACCAAAGTAATTATCTCAGGATCGATAGAGAATTCATAATCCTTATCAGTAACAAAGATAGGTGAAGTAGCAAAAGCAGGGTCATATTTCATTCTAGCATTCAGAGTTTTCTGTTTCAGTTTAGCTAATAACTTCTTAAGATCAGATCTATCATTGCAAGCAAGAATATCTCTAGTAGTTTCTTCATCCATAACATAACCCTCTGGAACAACATGCAATTCATATTTAGGGGGAGAACCTTCATCATCACTATCTTCAATAATATCAGTTTCAAGAATTTCATTCTCTCTAACCCTAGCAAGTTGTTCATCAAGAAATTCACCTAATGGCATAGTAGTAACAAGCACAGAAGTAGTTTCATCATAAGTATCATGTAGTAGAAGTGGCATCATCAATAACACGCGACATATCTGTTGGGTTCTACGGTAGGGTGCATCGACTGCAAATTAAAATTTCCTATGCGCAGAACAACCAAGAACATGCTACGGGAGATGAATCACAGTTCGTTACCACTAGACGCGCAGTGCCGTGCGGAAGAAGAGTTGGGGCAGCGCGTCCGCGTGGATCGTCTCCTCTTCGTTCGATCTCCCTCGAACAGCCGGTCGTTCGATCCCATGTACAAGTTCGCCTGAGCGACGCAAGTGCACCGCCTCTAACGGTATTCGCACGTGCAGGAGGAACACCGTGCGGCAGACTGCTAGGTCCGATCACACAGTCAGCGGTGAGTAGAGGTGGCTATTCGCAACACATGCAAACCCTAGTCTCAGCGCCGAAGCGATCAACCACATGAGTGTGCTGCACCTCCACTTTATATAGGCGCCCGTCGCAGGCTCAACACTTGGGTCTCGCACAGACCCTAAAGCCCAAAGTCTACTCGGTCACGTTCCTAGTCCAGTTCGGATCACCTCCGACCAGTGTCCTACAAACCGACCTCGTAGGTTCCTTCCCTTAAGCGCGCGACCCCTTAGGTTCAAGTCGGCTTGGTCACAGTTCAGATCACCTCCGACCTGCACGGTTGGTAGTGGCCTCTAGCAAGGCGTGCCGATCACCAAGCAGACTATGACGCTGGTTAGGCGAACCTGTACAACATGTCACACTTCTGTTCCCTTTGCCGCACGATATATGTTGTCGGGCTCAAGGCGAGACTGTCATCCTTGTGCTAGCCCGACCTCTTTCTCGTTCCAGTGATACCGACCACAAACCGGATTATCTCATAATCCCTGTCGCATGGCCATGCTTATCCTGGTCGGATCACACGAGGGGCCCAGAGTATATCTCTCCTAATCGGAGGGGCAAATCCCATCTTGCTCGACCATGTCTCGCAGCATGGGACTGGACAAACCCGAAACCTACCTTTGTAACTACCTAGTTACGGAGTAGCGTTTGGTCGTCCCAAAGCAAGTCTGTCACCATCTCGAGTACATGCGTCAGCTCAGGTCTTAGGACATAGAATGTATGTTGTACTAGAGACTCACAGATGACATATCGCTGCGTCTCATAGTTGGGTCTGTCCGACTCGGACCTTATCTCGACTCGGATCCGACTACGTCGAATCCGACCAGACCTTTCCAAGTCCATATTATCCGGTTAGCATCCAATGCTCCATGGCTAGTGAGACCAAGCCATCGACCGTGTCATATGCTAGTCTAGTCGGCTGCGCGTCCACACAGCCCTTTCGACTAGGGACCTTTTAGGACAGTCATCATACAATGCATAGTCCCACAAACAAGTCACGTACTTGCTGATACACATCATTGATAATGTCCAAGGACTATCTTTATTCATAAACACATAGGAAATATCATCATACATGATTGCCTCTAGGGCATATCTCCAACAGTCTCCCACTTGCACTAGAGTCAATCAAATAGACATCGAATGCCCATAGCTCTAACGTGCCCCTCATGCTTGGGTTGTGGAAGCGGCTTAGTCAATGGATCTGCAACATTTGCATCCGTGTGAATCTTGCATAATTCTACATCACCATTCTTTACGATCTTTCGTATCAGGTGATATTTCCGGTCTATGTGCCTGACCTTGTGGTGATTCCTCGGCTCCTTGGCTTGTGCGATGGCACCAGAATTATCACAATAAAGGTCCAACGGTTTCACCGAGGCTGGGAAAATACCAAGATCATCCAGAAAATGCCGGATCCAAACACCTTCCTTTGCAGCTTCACAAGCCGCAATGTATTCGGCTTCTATGGTAGAATCGGCCTCCGTATCCTGCTTGGAACTCATTGAGTGCACTGCTCCTCCATTCAGGACGTACACAAATCCAGACTTTGATCGACAATCATCTCTATCGGTTTGGAAACTAGCATCGGCGTAACCCCTTACGACGAGCTCTTCCTCACCTCCATAAACTAGGAACATTTCTTTAGTCCTTTTCAGGTACTTCAAAATAGTCTTTACCGCTGCCTAGTGAATCTCACCTGGGTTGCCCTGGTATCTGCTTGTTAGGCTTATTGCAAAAGCAACATCAGGCCTTGTACATATCATGGCATACATGATGGATCCGATTGCCGAGGCATACGGAATCCTACTCATCCTGCTTCGCTCATCAGATGTCGAAGGACTTTGAGTCTCGCTTAGCCTTATACCATGTGAGAGTGGCAAGAACCCTTTCTTTGCCTCACTCATGTTGAACCGCTTCAACACTTTATCTATGTACGTGCTCTGGCTTAAACTTAGAAGCCTCCTCGATCTATCTCTATAGATCTTAATGCCTAAAATATACACTGCCTCACCAAGGTCTTTCATCGAAAACTTGCCATTCAATGATTCCTTGACCGAGTTCAACATCGAAACGTTATTTCTGATAAGTAGTATGTCGTCCACATACAAGATCAAAAACACTATCGAGCTCCCACTTAACTTCTTGTATAAACAAGAGTCTTCTTTGCTTTTGATGAAACCGAGACCAGTGACGACCTCATCAAAATGAATGTTCCAACTCCGAGATGCTTGCTTCAACCCATAAATGGATCTCTTGAGCTTGCATACCTTACTAGTGCTAGTCGGATCGACAAAACCCTCGGGTTGTATCATATACACGTCCTCGGTTAAATTTCCATGTAGGAAAGCCGTTTTGACATCCATCTGCCATATCTCATAATCAAAATATGCAGCTATAGCTAGTATAATCCTCACCAATTTTAGCATCGCTACCGGCGAGTAAGTCTCGTCGTAGTCAATTCCTTGAACTTGTCCATAACCCTTAGCGACAAGCCGAGCTTTGTGGATCTGAACATTTCCATCCACATAGGTGTTCTTCTTAAAGATCCATTTGCAACCAATGGCAGTTACGCCAGGTGGCGGATCAACCAAGTCCCAGACTTGATTCTCATCCATGGACTTTAGCTCGGATCTCATGGCCTCCAACCATGCCTCGGAATCTGGGCTCACCATCGCTTCCACATATGTGGCCGGCTCGTCGCTTTCTAGCAACAATACATCACGCACTCCGTGCAATCTTTCTGACCTCCGTGGTTCCGGTGCCGCTTCCACTACAGGTTCCCTGACTGACTCCAGTATGATCTCATCACCAGCCGAGCCGTCCCCGAGTGGTCCTCGAATTTCTTCGAGTCGAACCGTCCTCCCACTGGCCTCCCGACTGAGAAACTCTTTCTCAAGGAAAACCCCATTCCGAGCAACAAACACTTTGTTCTCTTCCCGGTTGTAGAAGCTATATCCCAAGGTTTCCCTCGGATATCCCATGAATATGCATTTATCCGACTTAGGTGTAAGCTTGTCCGACATAAGTTGCTTGACAAATGCTTCACAACCCCAAATCTTTAGAAAATACAAACTGTGACTCTTCCTGGTCCACATCCCATGTGGTGTCTTGTCTACGGATTTTGATGGTACCCTATTAAGTGTGAAAGCTGCAGTTTCTAGAGCGTTTCCCCAAAATGACAAGGGTAAATCCGATTTGCTCATCATAGAACGGACCATGTCCAACAAGGTCCTATTCCTCCGCTTGGACACACCGTTTCTCTGTGGCGTATCCGGAGGTGTGAGCTGAGGTACTATACCTCGACTTTTCAGATGATCATCAAACTCCTGGCTCATGTACTCACCTCCACGATCAGATCGCAGAAGCTTTATAGTCTTGCCGAGCTGATTCTCAACCTCGTTCTGAAACTCTTTGAACTTTTCAAAAGTCTCCGACTTGTGCCTCATCAAATAGATATATCCATATCTACTCAAGTCGTCGGTAAAAGTCACGAAGTACTGATAGCCACCTCTGGCAGTTGTGCTCATTGGACCACACACATCACTATGTATAAGTTCCAACAGCTCGGACGCCCTCTCGCAACTCTTTGCGAAGGCAGACTTAGTCATCTTGCCAAGCAAGCATGATTCACATGTCTCGAACGACCCAAAGTCGGACGAAGTTAGGAGCCAATCTTCATGGAGCTTCTTCATGCGTTTCAGACTAATGTGTCCAAGCTGGCAATGCCAGAAGTATGTCGAATTTATCTCATTAGGCTTATGCCTCTTGACATTTACGTTATAGACCGGTTCCTGTTCTAGATTCAATATAAATAGCCCATCAACAATGGGTGCATAGCCATGGAACATACCATTCAAAAATATCGAACAACCATTGTCCTTTAAATTGAATTCATAACCTTGACTCATCAAACATGAGGCAGAAATAATGTTCCAACTAAGTGCAGGAATGTAATAACAATTATTCAATTCCATAATGAATCCGGAAGGAAGCTGGAGCTGCATCATACCGACCTCCAACGCAGCAACTCTTGCTTTGTTGCCGACCCTGATGTCAATCTCCCCTTGTGCCACACGCCTAGTTCTTACCAGCCCCTGCATCGAGTTGCAAATATGAACAACCGATCCGGTATCAAATACCCAAGAGCTACTAGGTATGTCAGCAAGGTAAATGTCTATAACATATGCAGCAAGTGTACCTTTGCCTAAAGAAGCATTTCCGGCCTTCTTGCCATGCTCTGCAAGCCACTTGCTACAGTTCCTCTTCCAGTGACCGGTATCCTTGCAGTGAAAGCAAACGGTCTTCGAGTCCGGTCCAGACTTTGGCACAGCGGCGGAGGTTACCGTCTCCGTGCCCTTTGCCTTAGCCTTTTTCTTGGACCAACTCTTCTTGAACTTAGCCGATTTCTGCACCATCAACACTTGATGCGTGCCTTTCTTAATATCCTGCTCTGCCACTTTGAGCATCCCATGCAATTCAGTGAGCTTCTTATCCATGCCATGCATATGATAGTTCGAGATGAACGTCCCATAGTTGGGCGGAAGAGAACCCAGAACAGCATTAGTAGCCAGCTCATCCAAGAGGGGGAAGCACAAACGATCCAAAGCTTGCACATATCCGATCATCTTGATCACATGTGGGCTCAGTGGATCACCTTCCTTCAGCTTGCAATCCATCAAGGATCGCCAGACGTTGAACCTTTCGGTCCTAGCCTGTGTCTGAAACATGCTCTTGAGACTCTCGATCATATCGTAAGCCTCAACATTTTCGAAATGCTATTGCAAATCGGGCTCCATACAAGCCAGCATCAGACAACTGATCTCTGTTGATTCATCAACGAGTTTCTGGTAGGCATTCTTAGTTGTGGCATTAGCATTATCGGCAGGTTCCTCTGGAAGTGGATCCTCTAGAACATGTCCTTTTTATCGTGCTTGAGAACAATTCTCAGATTTCTATACCAGGTGGTAAAGTTTGTTCCATTCAGTTTATCCTTTTCCAGAATTGATTTCAATGTAAAGTTGGGTTGAGCAGGTGGTGCCATTGATCTACAACAGAAAATATGCAATCACTAAGCAATGTGTTTATGTAGAGTAATTCTAGCCTAAACTGAAATACTCCCACTGAAGTCAGCATCCCTCCGCAAACTCTCAGTGATTCAGGATCCGACTAGCGCATGCGACTAGCGAGCTTTAGCATCACTGCTAGCCAACATACCTATCCGGTAAGCAACTCCTAGCTAATCGTATCTCTATACGACTCCTGTCGGTCGGGAAGGTATCTTATACCCCGGCTCCCAACCTTCTTTGCCACAAGGCCCAAACTATTTTGATAGCCTTGTGAAGTTAACCTGATGCAGTGCATGTCCATGTCCGACACAAACCCTTCAGTTCAAGGACACCCATCAGCACCCCAATTTTATGAGCCCACTACTAGACGTACTTGACGTGCGAAGGTGCAACATCGGGGATGGCAATTCGCTTGATATTCATGAGGGATCTTTCTACCATTCTAACATGCATAGAAACAAAGAAGAATAACAATCACAAATAACACATATTGTGAAATAGTATGGCTCCTTCATGGACGTTCTTCCAGGTCGGCTCCGACTCCGATGACCATCTACGAACTCCATCTTGTTTGTACGCCGGGACGCCAAGCCACCAACCTGATCTCTATTATCCAACTACTACAACTAGTAAGGAATTTTACATAGATAATCACAAGTCGACACGCAGGTCGTTATACAATATAATGACAGCACTTTGGCTCCTGCCAGCTGACAAACATGTCACGCAGGCCATGTATAAATTACACACATGCATCACATACACATGAGCCATACTATTCACATCAAACATGCAAAACAAAGTTATGTATAGAATCGCATTCTACCGGTTTGTGTGTCGGGTACGAAATACACGGTGCTATGCACACGTTTTTGGAAATCACAGATTGCATCTGAACTCTGTTCACACCGAATTTTCTGATGTGACCGATCATATCGATCATCACGAATCCGATTCGGATTTACGTTTCACTGTTAATCCCGATGGCGGATGACCGACCGGTAGGGGTAGATCGTGTCACAACCTCATCGATCTCGATTGACAGAAAACATAGCCTCAACGATCCCCATGTGCAGATGATCACATCAACCGTGCACATAGCCGATCTGATCAAGAACAACAGATCTCATCTACTGCCTCCACATATCTAATATGCATATGATCTGAATCCAAATCCTATAGCAGAGGCTCTGATACCACTATTGAGTTCTACGGTAGGGTGCGTCGACTGCAAATTAAAATTTCCTACGCGCAGAACAACCAAGAACATGCTACGGGAGATGAATCACAGTTTGTTACCACTAGACGTGCAGTGCCTTGCGGAAGAAGAGTTGGGGCAGCGCGTCCGCATGGATCGTCTCCCCTTGTTCGATATCCCTTGAACAGTCGGTCGTCTGATCCCACGTACAAGTTCGCCTGAGCGGCGCAAGTGCACCGCCTCTAACGGTATCCGCGCGTGCAGGAGGAACACCGTGCGGCGGACTGCTAGGTCCGATCACATAGTCGGCGGTGAGTGGAGGTGGCTATTCGCAACACATGCAAACCCTAGTCTCAGCGCCGAAGCGATCAACCACATGAGTGTGCCGCACCTCCACTTTATATAGGCGCCCGTCGTAGGCTCAACACTTGGGCCTCGCATGGACCCTAAAGCCCAAAGTCTACTCGGTCACGTTCCTAGTCCAGTTCGGATCACATCCGACCAGTGTCCTACGAACCGACCTCGTAGGTTCCTTCCCTTAAGCGTGCGACCCCTTAGGTTCAAGTCGGCTTGGTCACAGTTCGGATCACCTCCGACCTGCATGGTTGGTAGCAGCCTCTAGCAAGGCGTGCCGACCACCAAGTAGACTATGACGCTGGTTAGGCGAACCTGTACAACGTGTCACACTTCTGTTCCCTTTGCCGCATGATATATGTTGTCGGGCTCAAGGCGAGACTGTCATCCTTGTGCTAGCCTGACCTCTTTCTCGTTCCAGTGATACCGACCACAAACCGGATTATCTCATAATCCCTGTCGCATGGCCATGCTTATCCTGGTCGGATCACACGAGGGGCCCAGAGTGTATCTCTCCTGATCGGAGGGGCAAATCCCATCTTGCTCGACCATGTCTCACAACATGGGACTGGACAAACACGAAACCTACCTTTGTAACTACCCAGTCACGGAGTAGCGTTTGGTCGGCCCAAAGCAAGTCTGTCACCATCTCGAGTACATGCGTCAGCTCAGGTCTTAGGACATAGAACGTATGTTGTACTAGAGACTCACAGATGACATATCGCTGCGTCTCATAGTTGGGTCTATCCGACTCGGACCTTATCTCGACTCGGATCCGACTATGTCGAATCCGACCAGACCTTTCCAAGTCCATATTATCCGTTAGCATCCAATGCTCCATGGCCAATGAGACCAAGCCATCGACCGTGTCATATGCTAGTCTAGTCGGCTGCGCGTCCACACAGCCCTTTCGACCAGGGACCTTTTAGGACAGTCATCATACAATGCATAGTCCCACAAACAAGTCACGTACTTGCTGATACACATCATTGATAATGTCCAAGGACTATCTTTATTCATAAACACATAGGAAATATCATCATACATGATTGCCTCTAGGGCATATCTCCAACAATATCAAAATTAATAGCAGAAGCAGGTTTAGGTGTCGCAAGCTTACTCATAACAGAAGGAGAATCTAGTGCAGAGCTAGATGGCAGTTCCTTACCTCCCCTCGTAGTTGAGGGATAAATCTTAGTTCTTTCGTCTTTCAAGTTCCTCATAGTGACCAGCAGATATAAATCCCAAGTGACTCAAAGAATAGAGCTATGCTCCCCGGCAATGGCGCCAGAAAATAGTCTTGATAACCCACAAGTATAGGGGATCGCAACAGTTTTCGAGGGTAGAGTATTCAACCCAAATTTATTGATTCGACACAAGGGGAGCCAAAGAATATTCTCAAGTATTAGCAGTTGAGTTGTCAATTCAACCACACCTGGATAACTTAGTATCTGCAGCAAAGTATTTAGTAGCCAAGTAGTATGGAAGTAACGGTAACAGCAGCAAAAGTAATGGTAGCAGTTTTATAGTAATTGTAACAGTAGTAACAGGAAAGTAAATAAACAAAGCACAATATGTGAAAAGCTCGTAGGCATTGGATCAGTGATGGATAATTATGTCGGATGCGATTCCTCATGTAATAGTTATAACATAGGGTGACACAGAACTAGCTCCAGTTCATCAATGTAATGTAGGCATGTATTCCGAATATAGTCATACGTGCTTATGTTAAAGAACTTGCATGACATCTTTTGTCCTACCCTCCAATGGCAGCGGGGTCCTAATGGAAACTAAGGGATATTAAGGCCTCCTTTTAATAGAGTACCGAACCAAAGCATTAGCACTTAGTGAATACATGAACTCCTCAAACTATGGTCATCACCAAGAAGTATCCCGATTATTATCACTTCGGGGTTGTCAGATCATAACACATAATAGGTGACTATAGACTTGCAAGATAGGATCAAGAACTCACATATATTCATGAAAACATAATAGGTTCAGATCTGAAATCATGGCACTCGGGCCCTAGTGACAAGCATTAAGCATAGCAAAGTCATAGAAACATCAATCTCAGAACATAGTGGATACTAGGGATCAAACCCTAACAAAACTAACTTGATTACATGGTAAATCTCATCCAACCCATCACCGTCCAGCAAGCCTACGATGGAATTACTCACGCATGGCGGTGAGCATCATGAAATTGGTGATGGAGGATGGTTGATGATGATGACGGCGATGAATCCCCCTCTCCGGAGCCCTGAACGGACTCCAGATCAGCCCTCCCGAGAGAGATTAGGGCTTGGAGGCGGCTCTGTATCGTAAAATGTGATGAAACTTTCTCTCCGATTTTTTTCTCCGCGGAAGCAAATATATGGAGTTGGAGTTGAGGTCGGTGGACGTCCAGGGGGCCCACGAGGCAGGGGGCGCGCCCTAGGGGAGGAGGCGTGCCCCCCACCCTCGTGGACAGGGTGTGGGCCCCCTAACATTGATTCTTTCACCAATATTTTTTATTAATTCTGAAAAGTTGCTCCATGGATTTTTAGGTCATTCCGAGAACTTCTATTTCTGCACAAAAATAAAACCATGGCAGTTCTGCTGAAAACAACCTTAGTTCGGGTTAGTTCCATTAAAATCATGCAAATTAGAGTCCAAAACAAGGGCAAAAGTGTTTGGAAAAGTAGATACGACGGAGATGTATCAACCAACACAAGTGACTACCTCTCAATGAGAGGGCGTTGGCCGAAACCACCTATGTTTGAGTCAATTGGTATGGCACCGTGAAGATTTTAACCTTGGACCCATGACCAAAACTCATCTTTGAAGTACAAGTACCATAAAAATGGCTAATGTGAAAGACTTGATCGATTCATGCATAATGGGGGGAGGGAGAGTTCATTGAGAGAACAACACTCCCCCTATGTCCATGCCTACACCTAGAACAAGATATCATGATGAATGCGGTGGGGTGTGCCTAGATTCAAGCCACATTGCTCGTATCGATGATATTTAGCTCATGTCTTAACTCGCAAAATCTTGCTTCATCCAAAGGCTTCGTGAAAATATCCGCTACTTGCTCTTGAGTGTTGACGTAGATAATCTCAATCTCTGCACGCTCGGTGTGATCCCAGATGAAATGACGACGAATCTCAATATGCTTCATCTTGCTATGTTGCACCGGGTTGTAGGAGATCTTGATTGCACTTTCATTGTCACATAGAAGAGGCAAATTGTCACAAGTGACACCATAATCCTTTAAAGTTTGCCTCATACATAGAAATTGTGCACAACAACTTGTGGAGGCAACATACCTGGCATTGGTGGAGGAGAGAGACACACAATTTTGCTTCTTCAAAAACCAACTCGCCAAAGAGCGACCAAGGAATTGGCACCCTCTGGAAGTTGATTCCTATCCACAATGTCTCCCGCCTAATCTGAGTCTGAATATCCCATGAGATCAAAGCTTGATCCTTTGGGGTAGCATAAGCCAAAGTTTGGGGTATGAGTTAAATATCAGAAGATTCGCTTGACTGCCACATAGTGACTTTCCTTAGGTGCGGCTTGGAACCTTGCACACATTCCCACACTCAACATAATATCCGGTCTACATGCACATAGGTAAAGCAAGGATCCAATTATGGAGCGATATACCTTTTGACCCACGACTTTACCATTGGGATCAATGTCAAGCTTGCATTTGGTTGGCATAGGAGACTTGACCGTCTTGACATCATCTAGCTTGACCCTCTTCAACATGTCTTGGGTATACTTGGCTTGGTTGATGAAAGTTCCTTCTCTCCTTCGCTTGAGTTCGAACCCAAGAAATAACGTCAAATCTCCCATCATAGACATCTCAAACTTCTCGACCATTAGTGTGGCAAAGTAATCATTGAAAGATTTGTTAGGAGAACCAAATAAAATATTGATAACCCACAAGTATAGGGGATCACAATAGTTTTCGAGGGTAGAGTATTCAACCAAAGCTTATTGATTCGACACAAGGGGATCCAAAGAATATTCGTGAGTATTAGCAGTTGAGTTGTCAATTCAACCACACCTGAAAGACTTAATATCTGTAGCAAAGTTTTTCGTAGCAAAGTAATATGGAAGTAACGATAATGGTGGCAAAAGTAATAGTAGCAGTTTTGTAGTGATTGTAACAGTAGCAAAGGCAAAGTAACTAAACAAAGATCAATATGTGAAAAGCTCGTAGGCATTGAATCAGCGATGTATAATTGTGTTGTATAATATTCATCATGCAGCAGTCATAACCTAGGGTGACACAAAACTAGCTCCAATTCATCAATGTAATGTAGGGATGTATTCCGTATATAGTCATACGTGCTTATGGAAAAGAACTTGCATGGCATCTTTTGTCTTACCCTACTGTGGTAGCGGGGTCCATAAGGAAACTAAGGGATATTAAGGCCTCCTTTTAATAGAGAATAGGAACAAAGCATTAGCACTTACTGAATACATGAACTCCTCAAACTACGGTAATCGCCAGAAAGAATCCCAATTATTGCCACTTTGGGGTATGTAGATCATAACATATAATAGGTGTCTACAACTTGCAAGATTGGATCAAGAACTCACACATATTCATGAAAACATAATTGGTTCAGATCTGAAATCATGGCACTCGGCCCCTAGTGACAAGCATTAAGCATAGCAAAGTCATAGCGACAAATCCCCCTCTCTGGAGCCCCGAGCAGACTCCAGATCAACCCCCCCCCCCGATGAAGAACAGGAGGCGGCGGCGGCTCCATATTGTAAAACACGATGAATCCTTCTCTCTAATTTTTTCACATGAATAGGTATATATAGAGTTGGAATTAGGGTCGAAGACGGTCCAGGGGGCCCACAAGCCTGCAGGGTGCGCCCAGGGGTAGGCGCGCCCCCAGGGCTTGTGGCCTATGGGTGGCCCCCATCTGGTATATTTTCTGCCAGTATTTTTAATATATTCCACAAAAATTCTCCATAAATTTTCAGGTCAATCCGAGAACTTTGATTTCTGCACAAAAATAACACCGTGGAAATTCTGCTGAAAACAATGCCAGTCCGGGTTAGTTCCATTCAAATCATGTAATTTAGAGTCCAAAACAAGGGCAAAAGAGTTTGGAAAAGTAGATACGATGGAGATGTATCAACTCCCCCATGCTTAACCCATTGCTTGTCCTCAAGCAATTCAGTTGACAAACTGAAACTGACAAAGAAAAACTTTTACAAACTCTGTTTGATCTTGTTGTTGCAAATATGTCTAGCCAATATTCAGGTTTTCAACAAAGATTATGAACTAACCATATTCATAATAACATTTAGGTCTGACATTTACTCATATCAATGGCATAATCAACTAGCGAGCAATAATAAGATATCTGGGATGACAACACTTTTTCAAAACAATCATGATATAATATGACATAATGATATCGCTATCCCTTTCTGAGTCCGCAAAACATAAATGCAGAGCACCCCTGAAGATCGAGGACTTACTGGACATTGTAATTCATGGCAAAAGAGATCCAGTCACACTCATACTCAATATCAATTAATAACAAAGCATAAAAATGACAATGGTGCTCTCTAACTAGTGCTTTTTATAAGAAGATGATGACTCAACAATAAAAGTAAATAGATAGGCCCTTCGTAGAGGGAAGCAGAGATTTGTAGAAGTGCCAGAGCTCGAAGCTTTTAAAATAGAGATGAATATAATTTTGAGCGGTATGTTTTCAATGTCAACATAAAAACCAAGAGATATCACTCTCTTCCATGCTAGACACATTATAGGCAGTTCCCAAACAGAATGGTAAAGTTTTACTCCCCCTCCACCAACAAACACACTCCACGGCTAGCCGAATCCGCGGGTACCATCCATACCAAGAATAGTCCTGGGGGAGTTTTGTTTCATTATTATATTTTGTTTTTTGATTTTGATCATGGAACTGGGCATTCCAAATACCAGCCACTCTCTCATGAATGACAAGTGAATAAACACTCATCATGATAATAACCCACATATCATGATAGATACTCACAGCCCTCAGTTGCTACATGAGCAATTTGGGCATACAAAACAGATTATCATTTGAAGGTTTAGAGTTTGGCACATGCAAATTTACTTGGAACGGCAGGTAAATACCACATATAGGTTGGTATGGTGGACTCATATGGAACAACTTTGGGTTTAAGTAAGTGGATGCACAAGCAGTATTCCCACTTAGTACAAGTGAAGGCTAGCAAAAAGATGGAGGAGCAACCAACTAGAGAGCGGCAATGGTCATAAACACGCATTGAAATTAATCAACACTAAATGCAAGCATGAGTAGGATATAAAACACCATGAACATAAATATCATGGGGGCGATGTTGATTTTGATTCAACTACATGCGTGAACATGTGCCAAGTCAAGCCACCCGAATCATACAGAGGAGGATACCAACCTATCATACTACATCATGACCATTTTAAATGCATGTTGGCACACAAGACAAACCATTATCCACTCGTAGCTAATTAAGCATTGCATGAGTAGCTATAATATCTAATTGTCATTGAAAACATGTTTCATTCATAATAGGCTGAATCAGGAACGGTGAGCTAATCATATTAACAAAAACAAAATAGGTCGAGTTCATACCAGCTTTTCTTCATCTCAACTATTTCATCTAATATCGTCATTATTGCCTTTCACTTGCATGATTGAACGATGTGAATAATAATAAGAGTGCACATGCATTGGACTAAGCTGGAATCTACAAACATTTATTTAAAGGAGAAGACAAGGTAATATAGCCTCTTTGTTAGATCAACAATAATGCATTTGAGAGCCACTCAACATTTTCATCGTGGTCTTCTCCTTACGACCCAAAAGAAAAGAAAAATAATTTCAAAGAAACACACTGAAATATTTTCGGAGTTTTTGTTTTTCTGAAGAAAGTGAAACAAAAACGAGAAAAACTATTTACACGCGAAAGCTCCCAACAATCAAAACAAGAACAAGAAATCTTTTGGGGTTTTCTTTTAATACTACAACTAATTAAACTAGAAAGAAAAACTGAAAAGAAGCTAGAAATATTTTTATATTTTATCGAAGTTTTTCAAACATACAAGAAGAAAGCAAGAAAAATGAAATAAACTAACATTGATAATATACGAAAAAGGATGAACACTGACAAGTAGAATGAATGTGTGATACATGAATGTAATGTCGGTGAGGGATACGTACTCCCCCAAGCTTAGGCTTTTGGCCTAAGTTGGTCTATGGCCACGAATCGAAGTAACCCTCTCCTGGGTACTGCGGAGGGTCCTGAGGGTTCCGCTGGTTGGCGAGCTCCTGTGGCTCCCACTGGTAAATAGGCTCCTAATATGGATCAGGAACTGGTGTTGGCTCAGGTGCTGGAGGTTGCGCTAAGCTCCAGTATGCATAAATGTCCTCGGGCATAATAATGTACCTGCCCGAATAAATATCAAACAAAGAAGGTGCAGGGAAGGTAATAATTTCACAAGTACCCTGACTGAATACTAAGTTGTAGAGGAGCCGCTTATCATCGTCCTTGGCAATAAAATCGTGTGCTACCATACTAGCATAGTCTAAATATTTAGTGGCTAACAACCTCTCCTCCTTCTCATCGTGCCTAATTGGTATCTCAAAATATTTAGCAAGGCGGGAGGCATAGACACCTCTAAAAATACTACCCTGTTTGTGTTTAAACCGCCGAGCAACTATAGCGTCCAAACTAAAATTTCTATCAGCATATAAAGCATGGCACAAAATAGCAAGGTCATGTGAACTGAGAGTTCCACTCTCCCCACGACCAGTCAGACATCTCCCGACAAATAATGCATAGTAATGTAAAATGGGTAAAATGTAAACTAGCTCCTCTAGCTTCTAACACTCCTCTATGTTCCCCCACAGTAGTGTCAGTGATGAAATCCGCCATGTCTATAAGACGTGGCTTAGTGGTGGTGCCCTCATAAGGTATTTTGCAAACATCGCAAAAATCGTATGTCATTTCCTTAGGCTCATCATACAAGTGAAATTCTACCATGGGAGGGTCCTTCCTAGCATGAAAGCGGAAATTTTGCACGGACGTATTGGTGAGTAGGAGGTATTGGTCACAATTATCTTGTAGGAAGGGAATGATGCCGGCCTTGTCCGCCAAATAGTAGAAATCCTCATATAATCCTGCCTCCCTCAAGAATGTGTCGCTAGGCCATTCACACGGCTGAACCTCCGCCACACGAGGAAGGTTGTACTTGGGCTTCTTCTTCTCCTCATTTTCATTTCCTTCCGAATTCTGGCTTGAAGAACCCCTTAACCACCTCCTCATGGTTTATCTTTCCTCTGAAATTTTCTGAAATTTTTAATGACTCAAAATAAAAGTGAACCAAACTCAACAAAACTAATAGCAACTACTCCCACAAGTGTCTAGAGGCTATATCATGCAACAAAACTACTTTGGACCATATAAATTTGACATGCAAGCTCAAGAACATGGTCACCACAATAACAAAAATTTACAATATATAAAGCACAAGAACAAAAACTAATTGGACCAATGGAGGAGCCACATATCGATGAACAATCCCCTAAAACAGTTTTGGAAATGGAGCTCCGAGGAAATAGATCAAAAATGGCAGCAAGATGAGCAAGAACACGAGTTTGAGCAATGGTGTGATTTTTTCTGGAGGAAGACAAAGTGGATGGGTGATGGAATAAGTGAGTGGGCCTACATGGGCCCAACAACCACCTAGGCGCGCCCAGGGGGTGGGCGCGCCCTATGGGCTTGTGGCTCATAGGTGCACCCCCTTGGGTGTGTTCACTGCCAAAAATTCTTAAATATTGCATAAAAATCGTACTAAATTTTCAGGGCATTTGGAGAACTTTTATTTCTTGTCATTTTTTATTGCACGGGAAATTCAGAAAACAGTAAAACAATAGCATTTCTACTTTATTAATTCTAAATAACAAAAAGTAAAAAGTGGGCACAGAAGGTTGTGTTTACTAAATTCATCCATCTCATGCATGCCAAAAGGAATCCATTAACAAAGTTGATCAAGTCTTATTAACAAACTTCTTCCAAATGGCATGAAACCTCAGAACCTTCGTATAGCACTAGGTTACCTCAACGGGGATATGCATCTCCCCAATAATAACAATGTCATATTTATTTTTGACAGTAGGAATAGGGAATTCAAAATCTCCAATAGTAATTGTTGAAAATTTTCCAATAGAATCATACTATTCACTCGAGGTTGTTTCTTTGCAAAGTTACTGTATGATCATTACCATTAACATGGAAAGTGACATTGCCTATATTTCAATCAATAATAGACCCTGCAGTATTCAAAAAGGGTCTACCAAGGATGATTGACTTGGTGTCACGCGTCCTCGGGTATATCAGGAATAACAAAGTTCGTTAACATAGTAACATTTGCAACTACGACATGCACATCCTCACAAATACTGATGGGTATAGCAGTTGACTTACCGGCCATTTGCAAAGAAATTTTAGTGGATGTCAACTTATTCAAATCAAGTCTATGATATAAAGAGAGAGGCATATGATACGTCCATTTTGCATCATGCTTTTATATCAATATTTATTGCATTATGGGCTGTTATTACACATTATATCTCAATACTTATGGCTATTCTCTCTTATTTTACAAGGTTTACCATGAAGAGGGGGAATGCTGGCAGCTGGAATTCTGGCTGGAAAAGGAGCAAACATTGGAAACCTATTCTGCAAAGCTCCAAAAGTCCAGAAACTCCACGAAACAACTTTTTGGATTTAATAAGAATTTATGAGCAAAAGAAATAGGCCAGGGGGCCTAGACCCTGTCCAGGAGACAGGGGGCGCGCCCCTATCTCCTGGCCCCTTGGTGGGCCTCCGGCGTCCATCTTCTGCTATATCATCACTTTTACCCTGGAAAAAAATCATGGGCAAGCTTACGGGACGAAACTCCGCCGCCATGAGGCGGAACCTTGGCGGAATCAATCTAGGACTCTGGCAGAGCTGTTCTGCCGGGGACACTTCCCTCCAGGAGGGGGAAATCATCACCAATGTCATCACTAAAGATCCTCTCATCGGGAGGGGGTCAATGTCTATCAACATCTTCACCAGCACCATCTCCTCTCAAAACCCTAGTTCATCTCTTGTATCCAATCTTGTATCAAAACCACAAATTGGTACCTGTGGGTTGCTAGTAGTGTTGATTAATCCTTGTAGTTGATGCTAATTGGTTTACTTGGTGGAAGATCATATGTTCAGATCCTTTATGCATATTATTACTCCTCTGATTATGAACATGAATATGCTTTGTGAGTAGTTACATTTGTTCCTGAGGACATGGGTGAAGTCTTGCTATTAGTAGTCATGTGAATTTGGTATTCGTTCGATATTTTGATGAGATGTATGTTGTCTTTTCCTCTAGTGGTGTTATGTGAACGTCGACTACATGACACTTCACCATTATTTGGGCCTAGAGGAAGGCATGGGGAAGTAATAAGTAGATGCTGGGTTGCTAGAGTGACAGAAGCTTAAACCCTAGTTTATGCGTTGCTTCGTTAGGGGTTGATATGGATCCATATGTTTAATGCTGTGGTTAGGTTTACCTTAATACTTCTTATTGTAGTTGCGGATGCTTGTAATAGGGGTTAATCATAAGTGAGATGCTTGTCCAAGTTAGGGCAGTACTCAAGTACCGGTCCACCCACATATCAAATTATCAAAGTACCGAACGCGAATCTTATGAACGTGATGAAAACTAGCTTGACGATAATTCCCAATGTATCCTTGGGAGCTCCTTCCTCATTATTAGAAATTGTCCAGGATTATCCTTTGCTACATAAAGGATTGGTCCACCTTACTGAACTTTATTTACTTTATTTACTTGTTGCTCGTTACTATTTATCTTATCATAAAACTATCTATCACCTACTATTTCAGTGCTTGCAGAGGAAACGTTACTGAAAACCGCTTATCATTTCCTTCTGCTCCTCGTTGGGTTCGACACTCTTACTTATCGAAAGGACTACAATAGATCCCCTACACTTGTGGGGAGTGTAGCGCTTTTGGTGAGTGGAACTTGGTAAGGAAACATTTATATAGTGTGCTGAAATTTTCTGTTACTTGTCACTATGGAAACTAATCCTTTGAGGGGCTTGTTTGGGGTATCTTCACCCCAACCAGAAGAGCAAAGAGTTGCTCCTCAAGCTACTGAACTTTATGAAAATATTCACTTTGAGATTCCTTCAGGTATGATAGAAAAACTACTAGCTAATGCATTTGCAGGAGATGGAACATTGCATCCCGATTTACACCTTATCTTTGTGGATGAAGTCTGTGGATTATTTAAGCTTGCAGGTATTCCCGATGATGTTGTCAAAAGGAAGGTCTTCCCTTTATCTTTAAAGGGATATGCATTGACATGGTATATGCTAAGTGATGATACGGGATCTTGGAATTATAAGCGATTGAAGTTGGAATTTCACCAGAAGTTCTATCCTATGCATCTTGTTCATCATGATCGTAATTACATATATAATTTATGGCCTCGCGAAGGAGAAAGCATCGCTCAAGATTGGGGGAGGCTTAAGTTAATGTTATATTCAAGCCCCAATCATGAGCTCTCTCGGGAAATGATTATTCAGATTTTTTATGACCGGCTTTCTCTTGATAATCGCAACCTGCTCGATACTTCCTGTGCTGGTTCTTATATGCTGAAGACTATTGATTTCAAATGGGACTTATTGGAAAGAATTAAACGCAACTCTGAAGATTGGGGTTCCGACGATGGTAAGGGGTCACATATGACACCTAAGTTCGATTGTGTTAAATCTTTTATGGATACCGATGCTTTCCGTGGATTTAGCGCTAAGTATGGACTTGACTCTGAGATAGTAGCTACTTTTTGTGAATCTTTTGCTACTCACGTTGATCTCCCTAAAGAGAAGTGGTTTAAATATAATCCTCCCATTTAAGTGAAAGTAGTTGCACCTATTAAAGTCGAAGAAAAGACTATTACCTATAGTGATCCTATTGTTCCTACTGCCTATGTTGAAAAACCTCCTTTTCCTGTTAGGATAAAAGATCATTGATGTCTACTACACAACCTTCTTCTTGTAGACGTTGTTGGGCCTACAAGTGCACAGGTTTGTAGGACAGTAGCAAATTTCCCTCAAGTGGATGACCTAAGGTTTATCAATCTGTGGGAGGCGTAGGATGAAGATGGTCTCTCTCAAGCAACCCTGCAACCGAATAACAAAGAGTCTCTTGTGTCCCCAACGCACCCAATATAATGGAAAATTGTATAGGTGCACTTGTTTGGCGAAGAGATGGTGATACAAGTGCAATATGGATGGTAGATATAGGTATTTGTAATCTGAAAATATAAAAACAGCAAGGTAACTAAAGATAAAAGTGAGCGTAAACGGTATTGCAATGATAGGAAACAAGGCCTAGGGTTCGTACTTTCACTAGTGCAAGTTCTCTCAACAACCATAACATAGATAGATCATATATATATCCCTCAACATGCAACAAAGAGTCACTCCAAAGCCACTAATAGCGGAGAACAAACGAAGAGATTATGGTAGGGTACGAAACCACCTCAAAGTTATTCTTTCAGATCAATCTATAAAAGAGTTCGTACTAGAATAACACCTTCAGACACAAATCAACCAAAACCCTAATGTCACGTAGATACTCCATTGTCACCTCAAGTATCCGTGGGCATGATTATACGATATGCATCACACAATCTTAGATTCATCCAACCAACACAAAGTACTTCAAAGAGTGTGAGTCAAGAACGTGTGCCAACCCCTATGCATAGGTTCATGGGCGGAACCCGCAAGTTGGTCACCAAAACATACATCAAGTGGCTCATGATATTCCATTGTCACCACAGATAAGCACGGCAAGACATACATCAAGTGTTCTCCTAAAAGACTCAATCTAATAAGATAACTTCAAAGGGGAAACTCAATTCATCACAAGAGAGTAGAGGGGGAGAAACATCATAAGATCCAACTACAATAGCAAAGCTCGGGATACATCAAGATCATGCCATAGAGAAAACACGAGAGAGAGAGATCAAACACATAGCTACTGGTACATACCCTCAGCCCCGAGGGTGAACTACTCCCTCCTCGTCATGGATAGGGCCGGGATGATGAAGATGGCCACCAGTGATGGGTTCCCCCTCTAGCAGGGTGCCGGAACAGACTCTCGAGAGGTTTTTGGTGGCCACAGAGGCTTGCGGCGGCGAAACTCCCGATCTATCTTCGTATTCGATGTTTTTAGGGTAAGTAGGCTTATATAGGCGAAAGAAGTCGGTCAGGGGGTGCTCGAGGGGTCCACGAGACAGGGGGCGCGCCCTATAGGGGGGGCATCCCCCTATCTCCTGGGCTCCTCGAGTATCTTCTGACGTGAACTCCAAGTCTCCAGGATGATATTCTTCCAAAAAATCACGTTGCCGAAGGTTTCATTCTGTTTGGACTCCGTTTGATATTCCTTTTCTTCGAAATACTGAAACAGGCAATAAAACAACTATATGGGTTGGGCCTCCGGTTAGTAGGTTAGTCCCAAAAATGATATAAATTTGTAAAATAAAGCCCATAAACATCCAAAAGGGGTAATATAATAGCATGGAACAATAAAAAATTATAGATACGTTGGAGACGTATCAATCATGCTAAGGCTTCGACTGTTGTTCGTAAGAGTAATACTGGGACTTATACACCTCCTGAGCAAATTAATGTTGAACCTAGTATTGCTATGATTAAAGATCTCTTGGATGAGGACTTAGATGGGAATGTTATTTCTTTCTTGGGTGAGACTGCTAATATTGCTAGACCTAATACTAAGACACGTAGACCTGTTGTAGGCATGCCTGTTATTTCTGTTAAAATAGGAGATCATTGTTATCATGGCTTATGTGATATGGGTGCTAGTGCTAGTGCGATACCTTATGATCCTTATAAATAAATTATGCACGACATTGCACCTGTTGAATTAGAAGACATTGATGTTACTATCAAGCTTGCTAATAGGGATACCATTAAACCTATTGGGATCGTTAGAGATGTTGAAGTTTTGTGTGGGAAGGTTAAATACCCTGCTGATTTTCTTGTTCTTGGTTCCCCACAAGATGATTTTTGTCCCATTATTTTTGGTAGACCCTTCTTGAATGCTGCTAGTGCTAAGATTAATTGTGAAAAGAATATTGTCACTGTTGGCATAGATTTTATGTCTCATGAGTTTAATTTCACTAAGTTTAGTAGACAACCTCGTGAAAGGGGACCACCTAGTAAGGATGAAATTATTGGTCATGCTTCCATTGCTGTTCCCTCAACTGATCCGTTAGAACAATATTTGCTAGACCATGATAATGATATGTTTATGAAGGAAAGGGAAGAAATAGATGAAGTGTTCCTTAAACAGGAACCTATGCTAAAACATAACCTTCCCGTTGAAATTCTTGGGGATCCCCCTCCACCCAAGGGTGATGCCGTGTTTGAACTCAAACCATTACCAGATAATCTTAAGTATGATTATCTTGATGAAAAAGAAATATATCCTGTTATTATTAGTGCTAACCTTTCAGAGAAAGAAGAAGAAAGATTATTGAAAACTCTGAAGACGCACCGAGCTGCTATTGGGTATACTCTGGATGATCTTAAGGGCATTAGTCCCACATTATGTCAACACAAAATTTTAGTGGAGAAAGATGCCAAGCCAGTTAGAGATCCTCAAAGATGATTAAACCCCAAGATGAAGGAAGTGGTAAGAAAAGAGATACTAAAGCTCCTTGAGGCAGGTATTATTTATCCCGTTGCTGATAGTGAATGGGTAAGCCGTGTCCATTGTGTCCCTAAAAAGGGAGGTATTACTGTTGTTCCTAATGATAAAGATGAATTGATCCCGCAAAGAATTATTATAGGTTATAGGATGGTAATTGATTTCCATAAGTTAAATAAAGCTACTAAGAAAGATCATTACCCTTTACCTTTTATTGATCAAATGCTAGAAAGGCTATCCAAACACACACATTTTTGCTTTCTAGATGGTTATTCTGGTTTCTCTCAGATACCTGTGTCAATGAAGGATCAATCTAAGACTACTTTTACTTGCCCTTTTGGTACTTTTGCTTATAGACATATGCCTTTTGGTTTATGTAATGCACCTGCTACCTTTCAAAGATGCATGATGGCTATATTCTCTGATTTTTGTGAAAAGATTTGTGAGGTATTCATGGATGACTTCTCAATCTATGGATCCTCTTTTGACGATTGTTTGAGCAACCTTGATCGAGTTTTGCAGAGATGCGAAGACACTAGTCTCGTCTTGAATTGGGAAAAGTGTCACTTTATGGTTAATGAAGGCATTGTCTTGGGGCACAAGATCTCAGAGAGAGGTATTGAAGTTGATAAAGCCCAAGTTGATGCTATTGAAAAGATGCCATGTCCCAAGGACATAAAAGGTATAAGAAGTTTCCTTGGTCACGCCGGTTTTTATAGGAGGTTCATTAAGGACTTTTTTAAAATCTCTAGGCCTCTGACTAAATTATTGCAAAAAGATGTTCCTTTTGTCTTTGATGATGATTGTGTAGAAGCATTTGAAACACTTAAGAAAGCTTTGATCACTGTACCTATTGTTCAACCACCTGATTGGAATTTACCTGTTGAAATTATGTGCGATGCTAGTGATTATGCCGTAGGTGCTGTTTTAGGGCAAAGAGTCGATAAGAAATTGAATGTTATCCAGTATGCTAGTAAGACTCTTGATACTACCCAGAGAAATTATGCTACTACTGAAAAAGAGTTTTTAGCAGTTGTGTTTGCATGTGATAAGTTTAGACCTTATATCGTTGATTCCAAAGTTACTATTCACACTGATCATGCTGCTATTAAATATCTTATGGAAAAGAAAGATGCTAAGCCTAGACTCATTAGATGGGTTCTCTTTCTCCAAGAATTTGACTTGCATATTATTGATAGAAAGGGAGCTGAGAACCCCGTGCAGATAACTTGTCTAGGTTAGAGAATGTTCTTGATGACCCACTGCCTATTAATGATAGCTTCCCTGATGAACAATTAGCGGTCATCAATGCTTCTCGTGTTGCTCCTTGGTATGCTGATTATGCTAATTACATTGTTGCTAAATATATACCGCCTAGTTTCACATACCAGCAAAAGAAAAACTTCTTTTATGATTTAAGACATTACTTCTGGGATGATACACACCTTTATAAAGAAGGAGTAGATGGTGTTATTAGACATTGTGTGCCCGAGCATGAACAGGACCAGATCCTACACAAGTGTCACTCTAAATCCTATGGAGGACACCACGCTAGAGATAGAACTGCACACAAGGTACTACAATCTGGTTTTTATTGGCCTACTGACGGTGTCCTGGACTAGGGGGTACTCAACACGTCGTCTCCTGATCAGCTGGATTGGGCCGAGGACCCCCATGGCCGTATACTCATGGGCCAGTCCGGACAGTTGCCGCATACAAGGAAGAATCCACAAGACTTGGCGATCAAGACAAGGACTCCTCCCCCACCGGCGTATTCGGCTAGGACTCTTGTTATCCTAGCCTCTGGTGCATTATATAAACCGGGGCCAGGCTAGTCGATAGACATATACAACAACAATCATACCATAGGCTAGCTTCTAGGGTTTAGCGTCCTTGATATCGTGGTAGATCCACTCTTGTAACACACATCATCAATATTAATCAAGCAGGACGTAGGGTTTTACCTCCATCAAGAGGGCCCGAACCTGGGTAAAACATCGTGTCCCTTGCCTCCTGTTACCATTGATCCTAAGACGCACTGCTTGGGACCCCCTACCCGAGATCCGCCGGTTTTGATACCGACATTGGTGCTTTCATTGAGAGTTCCACTGTGTGATCGACGAAAGGATCAATGGCTCGACTGCAGGTCAACTGCGACGTCGGCTTCTTCGTCACCAGCTCGACTGGTCACCTTGGCTTGACCGATGGCTGCGCCCTACCTCCGATCGTCAGGTTCGGATGAAGGCCTTCATCAACACCAACTCCGATCTCTGTCAAGATCATGGAGGAGTCATCCATGGAGCTCGGGGGCTCAACGTCAACATTGGCCTCAGGCGACCGTGCTGTTTTTCTAGACAACAAACTTGTATCCGCCGCCACCGCCTCCTCGAGTGTCGCTTAAACGATTACTTCAGTGGAGTTATGCGGAATTAAGTCTACAACAACCCTGCAAAAATTTCGTCGACTTCCGATGGAGGAATCTTCGACAATCTCTGATATACCGGAGCTCTGTTGAATCTGGATGAGAATCCGGATGAGTTTAGGGCGTGGTATCCAGCATCTAGCTCAGATGTCCTTTGGAAGATCCAACCTTTGATTTGCTGCGGAATTACCGTATCTACCACCTGCCCAAAATTCAGCTCGATCCGACCGTCCAAACTCCGGGAAACTTCCGATTAGTGCATCACTTTTTGGATCTACTTTCTGCGCGAGAACGAATCCGACCCGAATTCATCTTCTTTATGAACGGGATCTCGGACATCCTTTTTGAAGGAAGTTTTCGTATGGGGTGTTGCGCTCTATTCTCAAACACATCCCAGTAGTATTAAAAGTATTCTTGCAATACGAACTTCACCGTCGCGCTGGTGTCAAACCAGCTCGACAACATCACTCCACGGCGGCCAACCTGCATTAGACACGTCGTCGCTTTGTTGAGCCGAGCTCAATTTCTTCGGATCATCATCTCGGCCAGCTGAACAATAGTTTGACATCATGAAGGATAAATCGTCACCAACATCGCCGCCCCACGGATTACACGGAGCGGGCACACCTGCATCACCACACGGTCACTTCATCAAGCCGGCATCGACCACGTCACGACCTGCATCGCTGGACCGGGGGCTTCATCATCTCTTCATCAACCTACTCTGGAGACTTCGGCGTCGCTGGCCGACCAGCTCCATCACGTTAGCTGGACCGAGGGCTTTGCCTCGGTGAGCCAACCTTTGCCAGCATCGCCATGCCGTTGCTTTATCGCCCATCAAGCGATAGGTGTGCGGATTGAGTCCCAAATTTGGGAATCACCTTTCTTCGGATTGCTACAACAAATAAGCCAAGTGCTATTAATCCTAGTATTTTTTTTTGCTTGTTAGGGTTCATTTTTCCCAATAAATTATTACTCTGGTTTGTCCGTCATATGTACGCAGGTCTATCAAATAGTGGCCGCATTAACGACGGTCGCATGGTGGTTCGGTCAGTTTCCGTACATAGTCCGGCAAACGCCACATCCGGAACTCGAACTGACCTGTGAATTCAGGCCTTGCCATGCCTTTACCGCATCATGCCGCTGCCCTGCATCGACATTGACTTCGGCGCCAGGCCATATTTCTTTTATTACTCACTTTGCATAAATTATTTGTTATGCAACGATTTTTTTTATTATTACTATTATCTTCGGTTTGCACTATCTTTCATGCACAGGAAAATGATCCAGCCGGACTATATCCTTTGGCGTCACCTCGGCTGGACGGGGGGCTTCGTCAACACTTCATTACCCCATGTCGGGGACTTTGGCATCACCCTGCCGTCTTTGCTCTGCCACCTCGGGACCGGCTCGGGGATGGAACCTTGTCTCGCATCAAGCTCGGACCGCGTCATCAATACCGAACACATTAACCAGCTAAGTTGTCTTCATGCTCAAAGTTTTAGATTCTTAACTTGTGTTCGGCTCGGCCAAGCATTATACTTTTTTGAAAAAAAGTTGCTTGTAAAAATTTCCTTGTCCAAACTTTGTTTGTGACATGCAAATTCAAATACCCCGTTTACTTGGGGGCTTCCTTCATGAAGCTTTTTCCTCTTGCATATGGTTATACCTGTACGGCTTCGTTCCTTGTTCGTGTATTACGCCACAATATGCACCATATTGACTTAAGCGATTTGCAAGCTGGGTTGCCTGGCTCCTGTGCTTACCCCTACATTCCCGATTGTTCGGCTAGGGAGTAAAGGGAGCACCTCTGCGATTGTCACGATCGGGTCAACCGAGCCGGACCTCAGACTGGGTGAAGCCGAAAGCTAGCGCTCTTATTGTTATTCAATTATGGTCGGCACACAACGGAACTCATAAGTACAAAAAATCTATTGCACAAGTCTCATAATAACAATGAGCACCGAAGAAAGGTATCGGTGGGGGTACTATTTTCTTTGAAGATGCTTCTTACTCTTCGCAGTAATATAGCATAAGTTCCCTGAGCGCGCTTTGTCTGTTACAGCCTTATGGCCTGATTGCCTGGTTATTGGAAACACCGTCGATATTCTTGACGGATGGAGTACATAACACTTTTCGGTCTTTGACCGAAGAGGGAGAAGCCGACGGTCGGTTAAGACGCGTTTAAAGTTCGGTTGAACATAGATATGATATAAGTACTTTGGTACATGCAATCATTCTTTTACCCACGTCAGTTGGGGGCTCTTAAATTTATATGAGCCGTTTTATGATAAGTGTTTTTCTTCTTAGTCGTTGCAAAGTTTTTATTATTATTTATCACTCCTTTTTTCGACACAAGTGTGCGGTCACTAGGCGGGGAGCCTAATTTCTCTCTCGTAAGAAGTACTCCACCTTCGGGATAGGAGGTTGAAGCCATAGGCTGACCCGCTTGAAAGTTTTGAGATTGGATGTGTCATGTTAAAGCACGGCAGAAGCACTTTTTTTTCTTTAAAGTCCAATTTTCGGATTGGCACTGAACACTTGATCTAGTTCGGACATTAACCTTTTGAATAAGTTTTTTGGCTTTTCGAGCCCATGGCACTTTTAAACTATTTGTGTGTTTTCAGCACAAGTCTCGCAGTGCAACGCCGGACACCTTTAGAGATTCGGCAAAAACATACTCGGATATTGCTATATATGCATCGGTTTCGAATTGTGTCTTCGGTCAATAGTTGGGTTGCCCGGCTCCTGCGCTTGCCTCCTATGTTCCGCTTTGTTCGGCTAGGTGTGCAAAGGGAGAACCACTGCGATTGTGCTTCCAGCTCACATGGTTAAGCACCTCGGTGGAGAAAGCCGAAAACTGACTGTCACAATAAGCGTAAACTGGTCGGCGATCCGATGACGGTGTTAAACGATGGGCCATTCATAACAATGGCCGAAGTGTTTACGGCTTGACCTCGACTGTCACCGAACACTACTAGGGGCTATTAACTGGCCTCCCAAACTAAATCCTCGATATTTTGCTCTTACATTGGAGCTGAGGTTTCATGATCATGCTTAGCATGACAACCCAAAGAAAGGTACCGATAGAGGGACTATTTTCTTTGGAAGACATTTCTTCTGTTAAACAGTAATATAACATGTCTCTCCGCGTACCTTTGTTTATAAAACCGTATGGCCAGATTGCCTTGTTTGTTGTAAATCTTTGCCCTCATAAAGGCTTTATAAAGTAGGACAAACACTCCCCGGCTATTGGCCGAGGAGGTGGAAGCTGATGGTCGGTCAACAAAGTTTTGTACAATACGGATCCGAGCATTAATGACGTAAAGTACTTGGATACATAGAGTCATTACACATAATTTGTGATTTTACTATGGATATCGATCCTTAATTCGGCCTCCCGTGCCTGCATTAAGGCTCGGGGGCTACCGGGCTTCGGGCTTATTATTTACAAATATTAAAGGGGCACATCGATCCCCTAATCTGGTGTTGCCACCCGACCAGTGTCTCGGGGGCTACTGCATTGCCTGTCCAATGCAGAAAGCTTTAAGTGTAATACAGTCTCCGAGGAGATTTTGATCCTCGGGTTGGTCGGCCGCACCCAACCTGAGTCTTGAGGACTGAGCACGCCGCTTTTTGTGTCCCGAAGTATTTTGCCGAGCTAGGACTTGATCCTCAGACCGATTTTGCAAATCAACCTGAGTCTCAGCGGCTACAGGGATCAGCGGTCTTATGTCATCCTTCATGGGCATCTCGGGTTTTAGACCGATACCCACCTTGAGGGCTACTGGCTATGTATCTCGGCAGAGAATAAATTGCACCAAATCAAAAATATTGACAAAAATCGGCCCACATTCGGGGTGGTGCACAACCTCGGAAGTAGTCCGGCATAAAGCTCGGGCACTAGTGGCTGGCTCCATAGAGGGCATTTCCGGCATTAAGCTCGGCTAAACTCCTTCAAAATTCTTTGAACTAAGGTGATTTACGACACCTCGGATACAGTCCAGCGTTGGAGCTCGGATACATAGTCCGGCGTTGGAGCTCGGATACAGTCCGGCGTAGGAGCCCGGATACACAGTCCGGCGTTGGAGCTCGGATACATTCTGGCGTTAGAGCTGGGAAGCGGTCCGGCGTTGGTGCTCGGCTGCAAAAGATACTTTGAATGTAGTCCGGCATTGGAGCTCGGACGCAAGAGGACGCTGCCGCCCGAGAAAAACTTCAAACCCGAAGTGTGGCATAAAAATAACAAGGCATTGCTAAAGGCCGGAAACTTAAAGGGGCTCCTCGGATACCCGACGTGTAAACTCGTCGAATGCATTTCGGCGATCCTCAAGATAGAAGATGAGAAGATTTGTTGAACCAATTTTCAAGACCGGCAACCGAAGATGAAGAACAGTTCGGAAGAATCGAGGAGCGTCCCTAACTTGAAGACCAGTTCAGGGGGCTACTGACGGTGTCCTGGACTAGGGGGTACTCAACACGTCGTCTCCCGATCAGTTGGATTGGTCCGAGGACCCCCATGGCCGTATACTCATGGGCCAGTCCAGACAGTTGCCGCATACAAGGAAGAATCCACAAGACTTGGTGATCAAGACAAGGACTCCTCCCCCACCGGCGTATTCGGCTAGGACACTTGTTATCCTAGGCCTCTGGTGCATTATATAAACCGGGGCCAGGCTAGTTGATAGACATATACAACAACAATCATACCATACGCTAGCTTCTAGGGTTTAGCCTCCTTGATCTCGTGGTAGATCCACTCTTGTAACACACATCATCAATATTAATCAAGCAGGACATAGGGTTTTACCTCCATCAAGAGGGCCCGAACCTGAGTAAAACATCGTGTCCCTTGCCTCCTGTTACCATTGATCCTAAGACGCACTACTTGGGACCCCCTACCCGAGATCCGCCGGTTTTGACACCGACACCTACTCTCTTCAAAGATGCTCTTAAGTTTGTCTTATCTTGCGATGAATGTCAAAGAATAGGTAACATTAGTAGACGTCAAGAAATGCCTATCAATTAATCTCTTGTTATTGAACCATTTGATGTTTGGGGCTTTGATTATATGGGACCTTTTCCTGCCTCCAATGGTTATACACATATTTTAGTTGCTGTTGATTACGTTACTAAGTGGGTAGAAGCTATTCCAACTAGTAGTGCTGATCATAACACTTCTATTAAAATGTTTAAAGAAGTTATTTTTCCGAGGTTTGGAGTCCCTAGATATCTTATGACTGATGGTGGTTCACATTTTACTCATGGTGCTTTCCGTAAGATGCTTGCTAAGTATGATGTCAATCATAGAATAGCATCTCCTTATCACCCGCAGTCTAGTGGTCAAGTAGAGTTGAGCAATAGAGAGCTCAAATTAATTTTGCAAAAGACTGTGAATAGATCTAGAAAGAATTGGTCCAAAAAACTTGATGATGCATTATGGGCCTATAGAACTGCATACAAAAATCCTATGGGTATGTCTCCTTATAAGATGGTTTATGGAAAAGTGTGTCATTTACCTCTTGAACTTGAACACAAGGCATATTGGGCTATTAAAGAGCTCAATTATGACTTCAAACTTGCCGGTGAGAAGAGGTTATTTGATATTAGCTCACTTGATGAATGGAGAACCCAAGACTATGAGAACGCCAAGCTTTTCAAAGAAAAAGTCAAACGCTGGCATGATAAAAGGATACAAAAGCGTGAGTTTAACGTAGGAGATTATGTGTTATTATTCAACTCTCGTTTAAGATTTTTTGCAGGAAAACTTCTCTCAAAATGGGAAGGTCCCTACGTTATTGAGGAGGTCTATCATTCTGGTGCTATAAATATCAACAACTTCGAAGGCACAAATCCGAGGTTGGTAAACGGTCAAAGAATTAAACATTATATTTCAGGTAATCCTATCAATGTTGAAACTAATATTATTGAAACCGTAACCCCTGAGGAATACATAAGGGACACTTTCCAGAACGTTCCAGACTTCGAGAAGGCATAGGTATGTGGTACGGAAAGTAAACCGACTCCAAAACAACTCCAATGGCAATTTTTATCAGTTTTGGATTATTTAAGAATTTTAGGAAGAAAGAAGTAGTCCAAAAGGGACACGAGGCTCCCACGAGAGAGGAGGGCGCGCCCCCCCTGTAGGGCGCGCCCCCCCTGTCTCATGGGCACCTCGTGTGCCTCCCAGACTCCGTTTTCTTGTATGTTATGTATTTTGGTCGGTAAAAATTCATTATATATACTCCCGAAGGTTTTGACCACCGTATCACGCAAATATCCTCTATTTTCGTTTCGAGCTGTTCCTATTGCAGAATAAAGCAAGATGTCTTCTCAGGAGTCAGTTGGGGAGAGCCGGGTGTCTCACCCAACGCCAGGTCCAGGAGCAAATAGCGATGCCTATCACTTTGGACCATCAACGGAGGATGAGATGGAGGCTGATTTGAAAAGGATAGATGCCATGGAGGAAGATCAAGAAGTTACCTCTCGTCTCCAAGTAGAATTTACTATGGGGGAACTACCTAGCCTGGTTGTCCCTGCTTCAGTCATCCCTTCCAACTCTAGATTTCTTTCTTATGAAAATATGAAAAAGAGTTTCATGTGTTCCCCAGAAGCTATGCAACATCCTTGGATAAAGGAGCATTGGCCGTTACAGGCAAGCTCCGTAAAGAAATTATGGACCTCAAACAACAAGTCAATAAGCTCAAGGAGGAGAACCGTATCCTGAAGGGCATCATCGCCAAGAAGATCATAACACCAACCGTGAAGAAGGAGAAATAATCACATGGGTATGGGCACTCCCCTTGGCAATTGCCAAGCTTGGGGGAGGTGCCCCGGTATTGTATCACCATCACACTCCTATCTTTACCTCTTTATTTAGTTCGATCCTTTTCATAGTATCTTGTTCTAGTAGTTTGAAATTTAGATATCAAGTAGTTTTGAGTTTTGCTTTGTGATATCTTTATGTAATCGAGTCCGTGTGCTATCTATAATAAAGATTAGTGTTGAGTCAAGGGCTTTGCTATGTTGCTATGATCTTGAGAAAGTAGAAAGAATAAAAGAGTTCATATTGATCTTATGGATAGTGATAACTTCACACATAGAAAGTATGAGGCATAAAAATGTTGAGAGTTGATGAATGTAGCCTTGGTCATCGTTGCAATTAATAGGAAGTGATAAGGAAAGAGGGGTTCACATATAAATATATTATCTTGGACATCTTTTATGATTGTGAAGCACTCAATAAGTATGACATGCTAAAAGAGTTGATGTTGGACAAGGAAGATAACGTAATGGTTTATGTTTTCCGACACCTCAGTTAAAGTATATTGTCATTGACCTTCCAAACATGTTGAGCTTGCCTATCCCCCTCATGCTAGCCAAATTCCTTGCACCAAGTAGAGATACTACTTGTGCTTCCAAATATCCTTAAACCCAGTTTTGCCATGAGAGTCCACCATACCTACCTATGGATTGAGTAAGATCCTTCAAGTAAGTTGTCATAGGTGCAAGCAATAAAAATTGCTCTCTAATTATGTATGACTTATTAGTGCGGAGAAAATAAGCTTTGTACAAACTTGTTGTGGAAGTAATAAAAGCGACGGACTGCATAATAAAGGTCCACATACAAGGGGCAATATAAAGTGACGTTCTTCAGCATTAAGATTTCGTGCATCAACCCTAAACGCGCATGACAACCTTTGCCTCCCTCTGCGAAGGGCCTATCTTTTACTTCATGTTTTTACTTTATGCTTGAGTCAAGGTGATCCTCACCTTTCCTTTTTTCATTTTATCCTTTGGCAAGCTCCTCGTGTTTGAAAGATCATGATATATATATCCAATTGGATGTAAGTTAGCATGGGCCATTATTGTTGACATCACCTAAAGGTGAATACGTTGGGAGGCAACACAATAAGCCCCTATCTTTCTTAGTGTCCATCTGAAATTCTATTATTGACTCTTTCTGAAGTTACGATAAATTGCAATTGCTTCAATGACTGAGATTATAGTTTGTTAGTTCCCAATGAAGTTTTTGAACCATACTTGACATTGTGAATTGCTTATTACTTGAGCATAGGAAATCATATGACAAAATCTATATATGTTGCTGTTATTAGAATGATCATGATGCCCTCATGTCCGTTTTTTATCGACACCTCTATCTCTAAACATGTGGACATATATTTCGATTTCGGCTTCTGCTTGAGGACAAGCGAGGTCTAAGCTTGGGGGAGTTGATACGTCCATTTTGCATCATGCTTTTATATCAATATTTATTGCATTATGGGCTGTTATTACACATTATATCTCAATACTTATGGCTATTCTCTCTTATTTTACAAGGTTTACCATGAAGAGGGGGAATGCCGGCAGCTGGAATTCTGGCTGGAAAAGGAGCAAACGTTGGAAACCTATTCTGCATAGCTCCAAAAGTCCAGAAACTCCACGAAACAACTTTTTGGATTTAATAAGAATTTATGAGAAAAAGAAATAGGCCAGGGGGCCCACACCCTGTCCAAGAGACAGGGGGCGCGCCCCCCTATAGGGCGCGCCCCCTATCTCTTGGCCCCCCTGGTGGGCCTCCGGTGTCCATCTTCTGCTATATCATAATTTTTACCCTGGAAAAAATAGTGGGCAAGCTTACGGGACGAAACTCCGCTGCCACGAGGCGGAACCTTGGCGGAATCAATCTAGGGCTCTGGCAGAGCTGTTCTGCCAGGGAAACTTCCCTCCGGGAGGGGGAAATCATCACCAACGTCATCACCAATGATCCTCTCATCGGGAGGGGGTCAATCTCCATCAACATCTTCACCATCACCATCTTCTCTCAAAACCCTAGTTCATCTCTTGTATCCAATCTTGTATCAAAACCACAAATTGGTACCTGTGGGTTGCTAGTAGTGTTGATTACTCCTTGTAGTTGATGCTAATTGGTTTACTTGGTGGAAGATCATATGTTCAGATCCTTTATGCATATTATTACTCCTCTGATTATGAACATGAATATGCTTTGTGAGTAGTTACGTTTGTTCCTGAGGACATGGGTGAAGTCTTGCTATTAGTAGTCATGTGAATTTGGTATTTGTTCGATATTTTGATGAGATGTATGTTGTCTTTTCCTCTAGTGGTGTTATGTGAACGTCGATTACATGACACTTCACCATTATTTGGGCCTAGAGGAAGGCATGGGGAAGTAATAAGTAGATGATGGGTTGCTAGAGTGACAGAAGCTTAAACCCTAGTTTATGCGTTGCTTCGTTAGGGGTTGATATGGATCCATATGTTTAATGCTGTGGTTAGGTTTACCTTAATACTTCTTATTGTAGTTGTGGATGCTTGCAATAGGGGTTAATCATAAGTGGGATGCTTGTCCAAGTTAGGGCAGTACCCAAGTACTGGTCCACCCACATATCAAATTATCAAAGTACCGAACGTGAATCTTATGAACATGATGAAAACTAGCTTGATGATAATTCCTAATGTGTCCTCGGGACCTCCTTCCTCATTATTAGAAATTTTCAGGCTTATCCTTTGCTACATAAAGGATTGGGCCACCTTGCTGCACTTTATTTACTTTATTTACTTGTTGCTCGTTACTATTTATCTTATCACAAAACTATCTATCACCTACTATTTCAGTGCTTGCAGAGAAAACCTTACTGAAAACCGCTTATCATTTCCTTCTGCTCCTTGTTGGGTTCGACACTCTTACTTATCAAAAGGACTACGATAGATCCCCTACACTTGTGCGTTTTCAACATAACACTAACACCGGCTCCCAAATCACATAGAGCATGTTTTAACATAGTTTCTTTTAATGGAGCATGGTATAGTTGGTATTCCTGGATCTCCTAGTTTCTTTGATATTCCACCCTTAAATTTGTAATTAGCAATTATGGTGGAAATTTAAGCTTTCGGTATCTTTCTTTTATTAGTAAAAATATCTTTCATATACTTAGCATAAGGAGTCATTTTTCAAAATATCAGTCAAACGCAAACGCAAAAAGACGAGTCTAAGCATTTCAACAAAGCGCTCAAATTCATCATCATTCTTATTCTTGGATGGTTTAGGAAGGAAGGGCATGGGTTTCTGAACCCATTGTTCTCTTTCTTTACCATGTTTCCTAACAATGAAGTCTCTCTTATCATACCTTTTATTCTTAGGTTATGGATCATCAAGATCAACATCAGGTTCTATCTCCACATCATGATCATTACTAGGTGAGCATCAACATGAACATCATCATTATCATTATTACTAGGTTCATATTCATTACCAGATTGTGTCTCAGCATCAGAAATATAAATATCATTTGGATTCTCAGGTGTGTCTAAAATAGGTTCACTAGAAGCATGCAAAGTCCTATCATCTTTCTTTTTCTTTTTAGATGGACTTGGTGCATCAGTATTAATTATCTAAGAATCTTGCTCAATTATATTAGGATGGCCCTTAGGATACAAAGGTTCCTAAGTCATTTTACCACCTCTAGTTATAACTCTAATAACATGATCATTCTTTTTACTATTCATTTCATTAAGCAAATCATTTTGTGCCTTGAGAACTTGTTCTACTTGAGTTTTTACCATAGAAGCATGTTTACTAACAACCTTGAGATCATTAATAGTTCTAAACATATAGTCACCCGAGCATTTAATCATATAAGCATTTCGTTTCAATTATCTACTAACATATGCATTAAAGTTTTCTTGTTTAATAGTAAAGTTATCAAATTCATCCAAGCATTTACTAGCAGATTTTATTATAAGGGATATCACCTTCATCAAATCTATTGAGAGAATTTACCTCTACTACATGTGTCGTGGCATTAAGACCATATAGTTCTTCAATAGGCGGTAAATTCTTAACATCTTCAGCTTTAATACCTTTTTCTTTCATAGTTTTTTTGCCTCTTGCATATCTTCAGGACTGAGAAATAGAATACCTCTTTTCTTCGGGGTTGGCTTAGGTGGTGGTTCAGGAACAGTCCAATCATTATTATTACTTAATATATTATTCAATAATACTTCAGCTTGTTCAACAGTTCATTCCCTGATAAGTCAACCAGCACAACTATCTAGGTGGTCCCTAGAAGCATCAGTTAGTCCATTATAAAAGATATCAATTATTTCATTTTTCTTGAGAGGATGATCAGGAAAAGCATTAAGTAATTTGAGAAGCCTCCCCAAGCTTGTGGGAGACTCGCTTCTTCAATTTGTACAAAGTTAAATATTTCCTGTAAAGCAACTTGTTTCTTATGAGCAGGAACATATTTTTTTAGAGAAGTAATATATCATATCCTGGGTACTACATACAAAACCAGGAGCAAGAGAATTGAACCATATCTTAGCATCACCCTTTAACAAGAAAGGAAGCAACTTAAGAATATACTAATAGCGAATTTTTTCCTCACGAGCAAATAGGGTGGCTATATCATTTAATTTAGTAAGATGTGCCACAACAGTTTCAGATTCATACTAATGGAAAGGATCAGATTCAACCAAAGTAATTAACTCAGGATCGACAGAGAATTCATAATCCTTATCAGTGACAAAGATAGGTGAAGTAGAAAACTTAGGATCATATTGCATTCTAGCATTCAAAGATTTTTCTTTCAACTTGACTAGTAATTTCTTAAGATCCACTCTATCTTACAAGCAAGAAAGTCCATAGCCACCTCTCCATCCATAACCTAACCCTCAGTTATATCAGGAAATTCATACCTAGGAGTGCTAGGCCTAATGGGTGTTTCAAAGTTTTCAGCTTAAATAATTTCATCAGTTTCAGAAATATTATCAGTTTCAGCATTCTCAATATCTTTAGCTCTAGCAAGTTGTTCATCAGGAAATTCACCCAGCGGCACAGTATTATCAAGCAAAGTACTAGTATCATCAGAAGCATCATTCATAGCATAAGTAGCATCATCAATTACTTGCGACATATCATGATTAATAGCAGGTGTAGGTGTTGCAGGCTTACTCAAAAAAGAAGGTGAATCGAGTACAGAGCTAGATGGCAGTTCCTTACTTCCCCTCGTCCTAGAGGAAAAAAATCTTGGTTTTGGTATCTTTCAGCTTCTTCGTAGTGATCAATAGATATAAATCCAAAGTGACTCAGAAAATAGAGTTACGCTCCCCACCAACGGCGCGAGAAAAAGGTCTTGATAACCCACAAGTATAGGGGACCGCAATAGTTTTTGAAGGTAGAGTATAAAACCCAAATTTATTGATTCGACACAAGGGGAGCCAAAGAATATTCATGAGTATTAGCAGTTGAGTTGTCAATTCAACCACACCTGAAAGACTTAATATTTGTAGCAAAGTTTTTAGTAGCAAAGTAATACAGAAGTAACGATAACGGTGGCAAAAGTAACAGTAGCAGTTTTGTAGTGATTGTAACAGTAGCAAAGGCAAAGTAACTAAAGAAAGATAAATATGTGAAAAGCTCATAGGCACTGGATTGGCGATGGATAATTGTGTTGGATAATATTCATCATGTAGCAGTCATAACCTAGGGTGACACAGAACTAGCTCCAATTCATCAATGTAATGTAGGCATGTATTCCGTATATAGTCATATGTGCTTATGAAAAAGAACTTGCATGACATCTTTTGTTCTACCCTCCCGTGGCAGCGGGGTCCATAAGGAAACTAAGGGATATTAAGGCCTCCTTCTAATAGAGAATCAGAACGAAGCATTAGCACTTAGTGAATACATTAACTGCTCAAAGTACGGTAACCACCGGAAAGAACCCCAATTATTGTCACCTTGGGGTATGTGCATCATAACACGTAATAGGTGTCTACAACTAGTAAGATAGGATCAAGAACTCACATATATTCATGAAAACATAATAGGTCCAGATCTGAAATCATGGCACTCGAGCCCTAGTGACAAGCATTAAGCATAGCAAAGTCATAGCAACATCAATCTTAGAACATAATGGATACTAGGGATCAAACCCTAACATAACGAACTCGATTACATTATAAATCTCATCCAAACCATCATCGTCCAGAAAGCCTACGACGGAATTACTCACTCCCGACGGCGAGCATCATGAATCGGTGATGGAGGAAGGTTGATGATAACGAATCCCCCTCTCCGGAGTCCCGAACAGACTCCAGATCAGCCCCCCGATGAAGAATAGGAGGCAGCGGCGGCTCCGTATCGAAAAACACGATGAATCCTTCTCTCCGATGTTTTTTCTCCATGAATAGGTATATATAGAGTTGGAATTAGGGTTGAAGACGGTCCAGGGGGCCCACAAGCCTGCAGTGCACGCCCAGGGGGGTAGGCGTGCCCCCATGGCTTGTGGCATGTGATGACCCACAAGTATATGGGATCAATTGTAGCCTTTTCGATAAGTAAGAGTGTCGAACCCAACGAGGAGCAGAAGGAAATGACAAGTGGTTTTTAGCAAGGTAATGTCTGCAAGTGCTAAAATTGTAAGTAGCATAGTAGTTTGATAGCAAAATAATTTGTAACGAGCAATTAACGATAGAAGTAACAAAAGTGCAGCAAGGTAGCCCATTCCTTTTGAGGCAAAGGACAGGCCAAAACGGTCTCCTATGATAAGCAAAGTGTTCTTGAGGGTACATGGGAATTTCATCTAGTCACTTTCATCATGTTGGTTAATTCATGGTCGCTACTTTGATAATTTGGTATGTGGGTGGACCGGTGCTTAGGTGCTGTTCTTACTTGAACAAACCTCCTACTTATGATTAACCCCCTCACAAGCATCCGCAACTATGAGAAAAGTAGTAAGAATAAATTCTAACCGTAGCATTAATCTTTTGGATCCAATCGGTCCCTTATGGTATAGGACCTAAACTAGGGTTTAAGCTTCTGTCACTCTCGCAACCCATGATCTAATAACTACTCCACAATGCATTCCCTAGGACAAAGTATGGTGAAGTTTCATGTAGTCGACATTCACATGACACCACTAAGGGAATCACAACAAACATATCATCAAAATATTAGACACGCTCAATTCACATGATTACTTGCAACATGATTTCTCCCATGACCTCAAGAACCAAAGTAACTACTCACAAATGATAATCATGCTCATGATCAGAGGGGTATTAAATAGCATAATGGATCTGAACATATAATCTTCCACCAAATAAACCATATAGTAATCAACTACAAGATGTAATCAACACTACTAGTCACCCACAAGCACCAATCTATAGTTCTGGTACAAAGATTGAACACAAGAGATGAACTAGGGTTTGAGATGAGATGGTGTTGTTGAAGATGTTGATGAAGATAGCCCTCTCCAAGATGGGAGAGTTGTTGGTGATGATGATGACGATGATTCCCCCCTTCGGGAGGGAAGTTCCCCCGGCGGAATCGCTCCGCCGGAGGGCAAAAGTGCTCCTTCCCAGGTTCCGCCTCGAGACGGCGGCGCTTCGTCCCAAAAGTCCTCTGCATATTTTTTCTAGGTCAAAATGACTTATATACCACAAGAGGGGCCCCATAGGTGGGACTAGGTGAGCACAACCCAACAGGGCACGCCTGGGCTTCCTGGCGCGCCCAGGTGGGTTGTGCCCACCTGGTGGGCCCCCTCTGGTACTTATTTGCTCCAATATTCCTCAAATACTCCATAAAAAATCCTCGTAAAGTTTCATCTCATTTGGAGTTGTGCAGAATAGGTAGCCAGACGTAGCTTTTTTAGGTCTAGATTTCCAACTGCCAGGATTCTCCCCCTTTGTGTGTACCTTTGCATATTATGAGAGAAAAGGCATTAGAATTACTCCAAAAGGCATTATTATACAATAAAACAATATAAATAACAGTAGGTAAACTTGATGCAAAATGGACATATCAACTCCCACAAGCTTAGACCTCGCTTGTCCTCAAGCGAAAACTGAAATCGAAAAACATGTCCACATGCTTAGAGAGAGAGATGTATCGATAAAAACAAAAATACGGACATAGCTGCATCATGTAACTTATTATAACAGCAACAAACTTTAACATGAAGCTTTTATCATAGACTTCTCATGAACAAGTGACAATTCATCACAACATCGAAGTATAAAGCATAAACTCTATTGGAAACCAACAAACTATGATCTCAGTCAACTTTGCAACTACAATTCATCATCTTTTCAGGAAGGGTCACATATCAGAGCCTTTAGGCAAGTCCACATACTCAACCATCATTTAGTCGTCTATGATTGCTAACACTCATCGCGTACACATGAGAAAAACGTTTCAACCGGACACATAGAAAGATAGGGGCTTATAGTTTCGCCTCCCAACGTATTCACCTCAAGGGTGATCTCAACAATAATAAATCATGCTTCCCATATTCAACTGAATATATGTGCCTAGATCTTTCCTCACCACATGATGCTTGTCAAAGGAGAAAATAAAAAGGAATAGAGAGAAGAACTTTGACTCTTGCATGAAAGAAAATACATAAAAGTAAAAGATATGCCCTTCACAGAGGGAAGCAGAGGTTGCCATGTGCTTTTTGTTTGTATGCTCAACCCCTTAGTGCAATAGAACATCATGTTATATTGCCCCTTATGATGGCAACATTTATTATGCAGTCTGTTGCTTTTATTCTTTGCCATCACAAGTTCATACAACGCTCAATTTTCCCTTACACTAAATGATCTTACACTTTAAGAAGCAATTTTTATTGCCCTTTTGCACCGACAACAACTTACTTGAAGGATCTTACTCAATCCATAGGTAGGTATGGTGGACTCTCAAACAAGATTTGGGTTTAAGGGTTTTGGATGCACAAGTAGTATCTCTACTTAGTGCGGAATTTTTGGCTAGCAAAGATAGGGGCAAGAACCACATGTTGAAGGATCTATGACAATTTAACTTCTATGTGAATATGAACAAACATAAATCATTACGTTGTCTTCCTTGTCCAACGTCAACAATTTTGGCATCACAATCACAAAAGATTTCCAAGATAGTGTATTTGTATGTGAATCTTGTCTTCCCTTATTAATTCTTTAATGAGTTGCATCATTTACCAATGCTATGTTTGTCAATCAACAATAAAATTTTCTACTTATACTTTTCCTTGTGTAATGTCATCACTTACCATAAGATTAGCATATGATCTTTTTCATTTATTTCTTTTCTTTTCATTCAAACAAGAAAGTAAAGAAAGCAAAACTCAAACTAAACTTTATTATATATCTCGCACACGATTACAAAGATTGAACACTAAGCAAACTCTTGAAAAGAAAGTACCGAACTAAACTTTTGTTCATCTAAAGCAAAATATAACTATGGATCGAACTAAGAAAAGTAAAGGCAAAAGATAGTGTAGATGATACGATACCGGGGCACCTCCCCCAAGCTTGGTTAAAACCAAGGGGAGTGCCCATACCCGATACTCAATTTTGTTTTGGTGATGAAGAAGGAGGTGGTGGTGACGAAGTAGAAGCGATCTTGTCCTCAGGTTTCCACGGCAGAGGCTCACCATCATAAGAGGAAGAGTGAGTCTCTCGGGTCCTGCAACTGGCAGCCAAACTCATACCTTTAAACTTTGCCTCATATTCAAAGACTTGGTTTTGGAGGTCGTAGATCTGGCTCTAGAGGAAGTTGATTTGCTCATTGAAGGAGAAGACGCTGTCCTTCATGGACTTGCCATCCACCTTGATATCGCGGGTGTAATCCGCGATCATGAGGTGATTGGCATTGAGTCCATGTTCCACCATCCCCTTGCAGCGGAAAACTTCCTGCTCCATAGCTTCAAGCCTTGCCTCCATAGATCTAGTTCCCTTGGGGCCTTGCGCATCCCATAGCGCATCTGGATAGCTTGAGGGTGCTGCATCACTCAGATATGGGTTGATGACGTTCTTGAAAAACTTATCCTTGGAGGAGCTTGAAGCGGCCATGGTGTATTAGATCTGATAGAAAACAGCAAGAAAAGAAAACAGGAAATTTCTCCACGATACGGAGGTCAACAGGTTCAGGGAGGGGGGTATATGAAGATTTTTTATCTTAGGGGACAAGCAAAACAGAAGAAAAAAGGAATCCGGAAAGTACCCGAGGTGGGCACAACCCACCGGGAGTGCGCGTGGCAAACCAGGCGCGCCCTGATGTATCGTGCCCACCAGGGTTACTTTCCTGGCAGTTTCTTATTTTCCTAATTTTTGAAATATTCCAGAACTGACAATTTTTTTTTGATTTTTCGGAGTTCGTTTACTTACCGTATCACGTACCACCTCTTTTTTTTACGATTCTGGAGTGTTCCAGAAGGTTTTCTTTTATGTGTTCTTTCGGTGTCATAGTTTGGATAATATTGCTTTCCATTAATGGGCATACCTGAGATATAATGTTTTATTTTTTCCCATTAACAACCTTTGGGTTAGTACCTTCGGCATTATTTATTTTGATAGCTCCAGATCGATAAACCTCCTCGATAACATAGGAGTTTTCCTGCAAAGAATATGAAATGAGAGTTGTACAAAAGAACATATTCTCCAACCTTGAACTCATGCTTTTGGATTCTTTTGTCATGCCATCTTTTAACTTTTTCTTTGAATAACTTTGCATTTTCATAAGCTTGGGTTCTCCATTCATCTAATGAGCTAATATCAAATAACCTCTTTTGACCAGCATGTTTGAAATCATAATTGAGTTCTTTGATTGCCCAATATGCTTTATTTTCTAACTCAAGGGGCAAATGACAAGCTTTTCCATAAACCATTTTATAAGGAGACATACAATAGGATTTTTATAATCTGTTCTATAAGCCCAAAGTGCATCATCTAGTTTCTTAGACCAATATTTCCGGGACCTATTGACAGTCTTTTGTAAGATTATTTTTATTTCTCTATTGCTAAGTTCAACTTGGCCACTAGACTGAGGATGATAAGGTGATGCGATTCTATGGTTAACATCATACTTAGCAAGCATTTTACGGAAAGCACCATGAATAAAGTGTGAACCACCATCAGTCATTAAATATCTAGGGACTCCAAACCTTGGGAAAATAATTGCCTTAAGCATTTTAATAGAGGTGTTGTGATCAGCACTACTAGTTGGAATAGCTTCTACCCAGTTAGTAACATAATCAACAGCGACCAAAATATGAGTATACCCATTAGAGGAAGGAAAAGGTCCCATGAAATCAAATCCCCAAACATCAAATGGTTCAATAGCAAGTGAACAATTCATAGGCATTTCTTGACGCTTATCGATATTACCTATTCTTTGACATTCATCACAAGCAAGACAAACTTACGGGTATCCTTGAAGAGAGTAGGCCAATAAAAACCAGATTGTAATACCTTATGAGCGGTTCTGTCTCCAGCGTGATGTCCTCCATAAGCTTCAAAGTGACATTTCCATAGGATTTGTTCCTGTTCATGCTCAGGTACACAACATCTAATAATACCATCTACTCCTTCCTTATAAAGATGTGGGACATCCCAAAAGTAATGTCTTAAATCATAAAAGATTTTTTTTCTTTTGTTGGTATGTGAAACTAGGTGGTATGTATTTAGCAACAATATAATTAGCATAGTCAGCATACCAAGGTGTACTATTAGAAACATTTATTGCAGCTAACAGTTCATCAGGAAAGCTATCATTAATAGGTTGTGGGTCATCAAGAATATTTTCAAGCCTAGACAAGTTATCAGCTACGGGGTTCTCTACCCCTTTTCTATCAGTGATATGCAAATCAAATTCTTGTAGCAGAAGAACCCACCTAATGAGTCTAGGTTTCGCATCTTTCTTTTCCATAAGATATTTTATAGCAGCATGTTCGGTGTGAACAATCACCTTGGAATCAACAATGTAGGATCTAAATTTATCACAAGCAAACACCACTGCTAAAAATTCCTTTTTAGTAGTAGCATAATTTCGTTGAGCACTATCTAGAGCTTTACTAGCATAATGGATACCATTTTATTTATTATCAACTCTTTGTCCTAGAACATCACCAATAGCATAATCACTAGCATCACACATAATCTCAAAAGGCAAGTTCCAATCAGGTGGTTGAACAATGGGTGCAGTAATTAAGGCTTTCTTTAGTGTTTCGAAGGCTTCCGAACAATCATCATCAAACACAAAAGGAATATCCTTTTGCAAAAGATTTTTAAGAGGCCTATAATTTTTAGGAAAGTCTTTGATAAACCTCCTATAGAAACCAGCATGACCAAGGAAACTAGGAATACATTTCATGTCTTTAGGACATGGCATTTCCTCAGTTGCATCAACTTGGGCTTTGTCCACCTCAATGCCTCTTTCAAAAAATTTATGGCCCAAAACAATACCTTCGTTAACCATAAAGTGGCACTTCTCCCAATTCAAGACAAGATTTGTTTATTCACATCTCTACAAAACTCGACAATATTGCTTAAACAATCATCAAAAGACTTCCCATAAACAGATAAGTCATCCATGAAAACCTCAACAATCTTTTTCACAAAACTAAGAGAATATAGCAGCCATATATCTTTGAAAGGTAGCAGGTGCATTACATAAACCAAAAGGCATACGCCTATAAGCATAAGTTCCAGAAGGACAAGTAAAAGTGGTCTTTTCTTGATCAGGTTGTGAAACAGGTATTTGTGAAAAACCAGAATATCCATCAAGGAAGCAAAAATGTGTGTGCGTAGATAATCTTTCTAGCATTTGATCAATAAAAGGCAGAGGGTAATGATCTTTTATAGTTGCTTTATTTAATTTTCTGTAATCAATTACCATTCTTTAGCCTGTGACAATTTTTTGTGGAATAAGTTCATTCTTATCATTATGAAAAACAGTTATACCTCCCTTCTTAGGGACACAATGAACAGGACATACCCATCTTCTATCAACTATAGGGTAGATTATACATGCTTCCAGAAGTTTCAATATTTCTGTTCTTACCACTTCTTTCATCTTTGGATTTAACCAACGTTGGTGATCAACAAAGGGTTTAGCATCAAGTTCCATATTAATCTTGTGCTGACATAGAGTGGGACTAATGCGCTTAAGATCATCATGAGTATATCCAATAGCAGCTCAGTGCTTCATTAGAACTTTCAGTAGTCTTTCTTCTTCATGTTCTGAAAGGTTAGCACTACTAATAATAGGATATATCTTTTTCTCACCAAGATAAGCATATTTCAAAGTGTTTGGCAATTGTTTTAATTCAAACATAGGATCACCTTTAGGTGGAGGAGGACCTCCTAGAGTTTCAATATGTAGATTGTGTTTAAGTAGAGGTTGCTGTTTGAAAAAGATTCTATCTATTTCATTTCTTTCATGCATATGCAAATCATTTTCATGGTCTAGCAAATATTGTTCTAAAGGATCAGTAGGAGGTACGGCAATAGAAGCAAGACCAATAATTTTATCCTTACTAGGCAGATCTTTTTATGAGGTTTTCTACTAAACTTGGAAGAATTAAATTCATGAGATTCATCACCAAAGCTAACACTGACAATTTGTTTCTCCGGTATACCAAAGATAATGGGACAAAAGTCATCTGGTGGGGAACCAAGAACAAGAAAATTAGTAGGGTATTTTTATTTTCCCAGACAAGACTTCAACATCTCTAAGAATCCCAGTTGGTGATATAGTATCTCTATTGGCAAGTTTAATAGTAACATCTATGTCTTCTATATCAGCAGGTGCTATTTCATTCTTAATTTCTTCATATAAGGAAAAAGGAATAGCACTCATGCTAGCACCTATATCACATAAACCATGATAACAGTGATCTCCTATCTTAACTGAGACAACAGGCATGCCAACAACTGGTCTATGTTTATCTTTTTCATCGGGTTTGGCAATTCTAGCAGCTTCATCACAGAAGTAAATAACATGCCCATCAATATTATCGACTAAGAGATCTTTAACCATAGCAACACTAGGTTCAACTCTGATTTGTTCAGCTGGTTTGGGTGTTCTAATATAACTTCTGTTGACCAAAGTTGAAACTTTAGCATGTTCCTTCATCCTAATAGGGGAAGGTGGTTTTTCAATATAAGCAGTGGGAACAACCGGATCAAGATTGTAAACGGTAGTTTCTTATTTAGCTTTTACAGGTTCTTTAATTTCTTCTTATAGGTGGGTGATATTTAAACCACTTATCCTTAGGGAGATCAACATGAGTAGCAAAAGATTCACAAAAGGAAGCTACTATCTAAGAGTCAAGTCCATATTTAGTGCTAAACTTTTGAAAAGCATCGGTATTCATAAAAGATTTAACACAATCAAACTTAGGTTTAATACCTGACTCTTTACCTTTCTCGAGTTCCCAATCTTCAGAGTTGCTTTTAGTTCTTTCTAAAAGATTCCACCAGAATTTAATAGTCTTCTTCATGAAAGAATCAGTAGAAGAAGTATTGAGCATGGATTGATCATTACGAGAAAGCCGAGCATTAAAATTCTGAATAATAATTTCTCTTGAGAGCTCGTGATTGGGGCATGAATATAACATTTACTTAGCCTCCCCCAAGCTAGAGCGATACTTTCTCCTTCATGAGGCCAAAAATTATATATATAATTCTGATCACGATGAACTAGATGCATATGATAATTTTTTGATGGAATTCCAATTTCAACCGATTCCAGTTCCAAGATCCAATATCATCGCATAGCCTATACCATGTTAATGCTTTTACCTTCAAAGATAAAGGGAAAACCTTCTTCTTAGATTCATCTTCGGGCAAACCTGCAAGCTTAAACAATCCACAAATTTCATCCACATATATCAAGTGCATATCAGGATGTTCGGTTCCATCTCCTGCATAAGCTAGCACTTGTTCTACCATACCCGAAGGAATTTCATATTCAATACTTTCAGTAGGTGCAGTAGGTTGAGGGGCAACTAATTGTGGTTCTGTTCAAGATGAAGATACTCCGAACAAACCCCTCAACGAATTGTTTTCCATAGTAGCAAGTGACAATAAATTTCAGCATGTAGTAATAATGTTTTCTTACCAATTTCCACTTACCAAAAGCGCTTTACTCCCCGGCAATGGCGCCAGAAAATAGCATTGATGACCCACAAGTATATGGGGTCAATTGTAGCCTTTTTAATAAGTAAGAGTGTCAAACCCAACGAGGAGCAGAAGGAAATGGCAAGTGGTTTTCAGCAAGGTAATGTCTGCAAGTGCTAAAATTGTAGGTAGCAGAGTAGTTTGATAGCAAGATAATTTGTAAGGAGCAAGTAATGATAGTAGTAACAAAAGTGCAGCAAGGTAGCCCAATCCTTTTAAGGCAAAGGACAGGCCAAAACAGTCTCTTATGATAAGCAAAGTGTTCTTGAGGGTACACGGGAATTTCATCTAGTCACTTTCATCATGTTGGCTTAATTCGTGTTCGCTACTTTGATAATTTGGTATGTGGGTGGACCGGTTCTTAGGTGATGTTCTTACTTGAACAAACCTCCTACTTATGATTAACCCCCTTGCAAGCATTTGCAACTATGAGAAAAGTATTAAGAATAAATTCTAACCATAGCATTAAACTTTTGGATCCAATCGGTCTGTTACGGAATAGCGCATAAACTAGGGTTTAAGCTTCTGTCACTCTCGCAACTCATCATCTAATAACTACTCCACAATGCATTACCTTAGGCCCAAATATGGTGAAGTGTCATGTAGCCGATGTTCACATGACACCACAGAGGGAATCACAACATACATATCATCAAAATATCAAACACATATCAAGTTCACATGATTAATTGCAACATGATTTCTCCTGTGACCTCAAGAACAAAAGTAACTACTCACAAATGATAATCATGCTCATGATCAGAGGGGTATTAAATAGCATAATTGATCTAAACATATAATCTTCCACCAAATAAACCATACAGTAATCAACTACAAGATGTAATCAACACTACTAGTCACCCACAAGCACCAATCTATAGTTCCGGTACAAAGATTGAACACAAGAGATGAACTAGGGTTTGATATGAGATGGTGTTGTTGAAGATGTTGATGAAGATAGCCCTCCCCAAGATGGGATAGTTGTCGTTGATGATGATGACGATTATTTCCCTCTCCGGGAGGGAAGTTCCCCCGGCCGAATCGCTCTGCCAGAGGGCAAAAGTGCTCCTTCCGAGGTTCTGCCTTGAGACGGCGGCGCTTCGTCCCAAAAGTCCTCTCCTTATTTTTTTCTAGGTCAAAATGACTTATATACCAGAAGAGGGGCATTAGAGGTGGGCCTGGGTGAGCACAACCCACCAGGGCGCTCCTGGGCTCCCTGGCGCGCCCAGGTGGGTTGTGCCTACCTGGTGGGCCCCCTTTGGTACTTATTTGCTCCAATATTCCTCAAATATTCCATAAAAAATCCTCGTAAAGTTTCATCTCATTTAGAGTTGTGCAGAATAGGTAGCCTGACGTAGCTTTTTTAGGTCCAGATTTCCAGCTGCCAGGATTCTCCCCCTTTGTGTGTACCTTGCATATTATGAGAGAAAACGTGTTAGAATTACTCTAAAAGGCATTATTATACAATAAAACAATATAAATAACAGTAGGTAAACATGATGCAAAATGGATGTATCAACCTCTGGGTGGCCCCCCTCTGGTATCTTTTTCCGCCAATATTTTTTATATATTCCACAAAAATTCTCCGTAAATATTCAGGTCAATCCGAGAACTTTGATTTCTGCACAAAAATAACACCATGGCAATTCTGCTGAAAACAGCGTCAGTCCGGGTTAGTTCCATTCAAATCATGCAAATTAGAGTCCAAAAGAAGGGCAAAAGAGTTTGGAGAAGTAGATATGATGGAGACGTATCAAATATCATCAACGTATAGTTGGCATATGAACAAATCCCCTTTGACCTTCTTAGTAAAAGGACTGGGATTGATTTCCCCTTTTTCAAACCCACAATCTTGCAGCAACTCAGTAAGCTGCTCATACCATGCACGTGGGGCTTGTTTCATGCCATAGAGCGCCTTGTTGAGTTTATATACATGATTGGGGAGCGTGGGGGTCCTTGGATCCCAGGGGTTGTTTAACATATACCAACTCATTCAAGGGACCATTAAGAAATGCACTCTTCACATCCATTTGTTGCAACTTAAAATCATGATGAGATGCATATGCAAGAAACATGTGAATAGATTCAAGACGAGCAACAAGATCAAATGTTTCACCATAGTCGATACCCTCAACTTGGGAGTAGCCTTGTGCCACCAATCTTGCCTTGTTGCGAACAACCACACCATTCGCATCTTGCTTGTCCTTGAAGATCCATTTGGTTCCAATGACATTGTGGTTCTCTGTTGTCCATGCCACTAATTCCTATACTTGGTTGTACTTGAAGTTATTGAGTTCATCATGCATGGCCTCAAGCCAATCCACGTCGTCAAGCGCCTCATCTACATTTTGGGGTTCAACACAAGAAACAAACATGTGATGCTCACAAAAGTTTGTTAATTGTCTATGAGTAGTTACCCCTTTCCTCAAGCTTCCAAGCACATTCTCCATGACATGTTGTCGATGCTTTAGCTTGGAAGCCACCTTGGCGGCACGACGCTCCCATAGCTCCTCAATGGGCATTTGAGGAGTTTCATCTTGAGCACCGTCTTGACCTTGCTCTTGATCTTGAGCTTGCTCGGAGTCTTGAACTTGATCATGGGCATCACTTGGTGCATCACCATCATCATGGGGTTGATCTTGCCCTTGATCTTGTTCACTTGGTTGAGGGCCTTCACTTTGTTCTTCGAAAGCGTGTGTGTCTAGCGTCGGTGATGGTTCCACTTGCGTGGAACATTGTCCTTCTCCTTCAGCCATAAGGGGTTCCTCAATGTGGAGGATTTGACAAATCCCCATTCTTCTTATGGCTTGGGGAGGAATCCCATCACCTACATCACAAAGACCACTTTTCTCCACTTGGGAGCCGTTATTTTCATTAAACTCCACATTACACGTCTCCTCAATGAGTCCATTGTACTTGTTGGGGACACGGTAAGCATGGGAGTTTGTAGCATAACCAACAAATATGACCTCTTGAGCTCTAGGTTCAAATTTAGACAAAGGAACACCTTTCTTGAGGATGAAACACTTACACCCGAACACCGAAAGTACTTGAGGTTGGGCTTGTTACCGGTAAGTATCTCATATGGAGTCTTGTTCAAGCCTTTGTGGAGATAGAGTCTATTGGATGCATGACATGCGGTGTTGATGGCTTCGGCCCAAAAGTTGTACGCAGATTTGAATTCCGCCATCATGGTTCTCTCCACATCCATCAACATCTGGTTCTTCATCTCTGCCATGCAATTTTGTTGAGGGGTATAAGGTGCGGAGTATTGATGCTTGATCCCCTCGTCACTAAGAAACTCATCCATGGTGTAGTTCTTGATCTCGGTGTTGTTGTCACTACATATCATCAATATCTTTGCTTCATGTTGACATTGAGCTTCATTTGCAACGTTGATGACGGTTTGTTGGATCTCACTCTTCCTCTTGAAGAAGTATACTCATGTATATCTTGAGTAATCATCCACAATCACTAAGCAATATTTTCTTCCCCCAAGACTATCAAAGCATGGAGGACCAAAGAGATCCATGTGAAGGAGCTCCAAGGGCCTCTTCGAGTAGATGATAGTTGTGGGTCAGTGAGCCGTTTCGTGTAGCTTTCCTTCAATACAAGCACTGCAAGCATGATATTTGGCAAAACTCACATTTGTCAGTCCACGAACGTGATCCCCTCGGTATTTGGCAAAAGTCACATTTGTTAGTCCAAGCATGATATATCACAACTCAACACGTAAGAGGGGTTGTCAATCCCTCCTCGGTATTGAGTAGATTAAATTGTATGAGATTGGATAAATACATCTAACAAAAACACCGAGGGGATCACGTTCATGGCAGTAGCTTGGGGGAGTTGGGGGAGTAGACTAACATCATGGCAGAGATGAAGAACCAAATGTTAGTCTACTCAATACCAAGGGGAGTAGACTAACACCAAAGGGGATCACGTTCATGCTTTAATACAAGGCTGAAAACATCTAACAAATACATCTAACATCATGGAAGTAGCTTGGGGGAGTTGATACGTCTCCGTCGTATCTACTTTTCCAAACACTTTTGCCCTTGTTTTGGACTCTAACTTGCATGATTTGAATGAAACTAATCCGGACTGACGCAGTTTTCAGCAGAACTGCCATGATGTTGTTTTATGTGTAGAAAGCAAAAGTTTTCGGAATGTCTTGAAAATCCACGGAGGCACTTTTTGGAAAATATAAAAATGCTGGCGAAAGAATCAAGACCAGGGGGCCCACACCCTGTCCATGAGGGTTGGGGGTGCGCCACCTCCCCCTGGGCGCGCCCCCTGTCTCGTTGGCCCCCTGGACCTCCACCGACCTCAACTCCAACTCCATATATTCACACTCGGGGATAAAAAAATCAGAGAGAAAGTTTCATCGCGTTTTACGATACGGAGCCGCCGCCAAGCCCTAATCTCTCTCGGGAGGGCTGATCTGGAGTCCCTTCAGGGCTCCGGAGAGGGGGATTCGTCACCGTCGTCATCATCAACCATCCTCCATCACCAATTTCATGATGCTCACCACCGTGCGTGAGTAATTCCATCGTAGGCTTGCTGGACGGTGATGGGTTGCATGAGATTTACCATGTAATCAAGTTAAATTTGTTAGGGTTTGATCCCTAGTATCCACTATGTTATGAGATTGATGTTGCTATGACTTTGATATGCTTAATGCTTGTCACTAGGGCCCGAGTGCCATGATTTCAGATCTGAACCTATTATGTTTTCATGAATATATGTGTGTTCTTGATCCTATCTTGCAAGTCTATAGTCACATATTATGTGTTATGATCCGACAACCCCGAAGTGACAATAATCGGGATACTTCTCGGTGATGACCGTAGTTTGAGGAGTTCATGTATTCACTATGTGCTAATGCTTTGTTCCAGTTCTGTATTAAAAGGAGGCCTTAATATCCCTTAGTTTTCGCTAGGACCCCGCTTCCATGGGAGGGTAGGACAAAAGATGTCATGCAAGTTCTTTTCCATAAGCACGTATGACTATTTATGGAATACATGCCAACATTACATTGATGAACTGGAGCTAGTTCTGTGTCACCCTATGTTGTAGCTATTACATGAGGAATCGCATCCGACATAGTTATCCATCATTGATCCATTGCCTACGAGCTTTTCACATATTGTTCTTCACTTACTTACTTTTCCGTTGCTACTGTTACAACTACTACAAAACCCAAAAATATTACTTTTGGTACCGTTACCTTTATTATCATACTACTTTGCTACTAAATACTTTGTTGCATATACTAAGTTATCCATGTGTGGTTGAATTGACAGCTCAACTACTAATACTCAAGAATATTCTTTGGCTCGCCTTGTGTCGAATCAATAAATTTGGGTTGAATACTTTACCCTCGAAAGCTGTTGCGATCACCTACACTTGTGGGTTATCAAGTTGCAAGTTTTTGTTATTTGTGTGAAGGTACTTCTTAGATAGTTAGTGGATCCTCCTAATGGATTGATACCTAGGTTTCATAACTGAGGGAAATACTTACCGTTGTTGTGCTGCATCATCCTCACCTCTTCGGGGAAATACCAACACAGATACAAGCAATCAGAAAGAATTTCTGGCACCATTACTAGGGAGGATCAAGTCCATATCTATCAGGTACCCAATCACAAATCTCATCTCCTTAGAATTTACTTTATTTTCCATTTGCCTCTCGTTTTCTTCTCCCCCACTTCTAAAATGTTTTCAGAACAACACAGAAATTTTTGCCTTTTTATTTGCTTTCTTTTTTCGTTTGCCTCTTTCTCTTTCGATCTTTTGCTCATGATCTTGCTTGTCTACTTTATCACTATGGGTAGTCCTCCCCCTACTACGTGTACCCCTGAGAATTAAGTTATCAATTTTAAGCAAAGGGGAGGAGAAAGTTTAAAAGATGCTTGGTATAGAATTTGTGATGGTCATAATATATCTATTCGAAAGCAATCTACTACTATTCTTCTCCGTAATTTTATTTGGGCATTACTACTTGGTATAGATTTGTTCTTGATACTATTACCAGAGGGAATTTCTTGATGTGTCCTCCTTTGGATGCTTTTAATGCTATGGGAAATTTAGTGGGATAACCTCCTATCATTATTAGTGAAACACGTTTAAGTCTTGAGCATGTTATGCAAAGGCTAGATGCTATTGAAAAGAAAATGCTCACCGAAGAACATGTTGAAAATTTGGATAAAAGGATTCATAATCTTGCTAATAAAATTGGGTCGAAGGTAGGAGATACCCTTAAATTACTAAAAGAGAAAAAACCCGTAGTTAACGAAAGGGCAGAAGAGAGTCCTGCTCGGATTCACAAGTTGGAAGAAATTTTTAGTAACTTCATCTCATCTTTTTCTTCCATTAAAACTATTGAAAAAAAATTCAAGTATACACATGTTCCCAATAACAAGGGTGCTAGTTCTAATAGCAACAATGAAGATCTTAAAATGATTAGTATTCACCCCGACTTTGTTGAAGTGCTAAAAAACCCTACCTTCAAGAGTGAACTCTTTAATTTTATTCCTAGGAGCGTGATTATTGAAAATATGTATGCTAGATCTTATAAGAATTATGGTTGTGTGATTGAGGAGTTGGGAACTAAAGATGATAATACTTGAATCTATGCATTATGCCTAGCTAGGGGCATAAAACAATAGCGCTTGTTGGGAGGCAACCCAATGAATAAAATTTATTTTTGCCTTTTTCCTACTGTTGTTATGTGTTTACACAATTATGCTACTATTATGATTGTGTTTTTATGTTTTAATTAGTGTTTGTGGCAACTAAAGCCTTTAGGATCAAGTTTGGTGATAGTTGATTTGATCTTGTTAAAAACAGAAACTTTTGCGTCCAGTTGCAAAAATTTAAAAATCACAGAAGCTACTAAAATTCTGAATTTTCCACACATGATTGATATACAAATTTCCTACATTATCCTAATTTTTCAGAATTTTTGGAGTTACGGAAGTATGGTCAAAGTCCAGATTACTACAGACTGTTCTGTTTTTGACAGATTCTGTTTTTGTTGCATTTGTGCTTATTTTGATGAATCTATGGACTATATCGGGGGGTATAAGCGATGGTAAAGTTTGAATACAGTAGGTATAATGCAATAATAAAATATGAGTGGGTTTGCAATAGTACTTAACGTGGTGATTTGCTTTATTATACTAACGGATCTCACGAACGTTTTTGTTAAGTTTTGTGTGATTGAAGTTTTCAAGTTTTGGGTGAGATCACGATGGATGAAGGAATAAGGAGTGAAAAGAGCCTAAGAATGGAGATTCCCATGGCACCCCCAGGTAATATTCAAGGAGAACCAAGCAACTAAGCTTGGCGATGCCCCGAAAGGCATGCCCTCTTTCTTCTAACGACCATCAGTAATTTTGCTTGGAGCTATATTTTTATTCATCACATACCATGAGTTTTGCTTGGAGCATCTTGTATTATATGAGTCTTTGCTTCTTTTGATTTTTAGTTTGTCACAATTATCCTTGCCAGACTCGCCTATTTGAGAGAGCCATAATGATGCCATGATTTGTTAGAATTGCTCTATGTGCTTCGCTTATATTTTTTGAGCTATGGAATTGCTCTAGTGCTTCACGTATATCCTTTTGAGAACGATGGCGTTTTAATTTTGGAGAAATATCCTCTCATTGCTTCACTTATATTATTTTGGGAGATGAAAATTATTTTAAAGAAACTTGTGCTCTTGTTCTTCACTTAAACTTGTTTGAGAGCTTTGTTAGCAGCAATGGTAATATATGAAATTAGTCCCAAAGTGATAGATATTCAAGAGGGATATAATAAAAACTTTCATGAAGATCATTGGATGTTAAAAACTTGATTACTTGTAATAGTTTTGAGATATGATGATAGTAATATATGAGTCATGTTGGTGAGTAATTATGCTTTGGTAAGAATATTGGTGTTAAGTTTGTGATTCCCTATGCAAGCATGAAAGTCAATAGTTATGCAATGAAGTTACATCCTACTTGTGGTGCACTATTCTGTGTTAGTTATGTTGAATGCTCTTTTATGATCATTTTCGTTTCTTGGTTGGTCGCTTCTCAATCTATTTGCTAGCCTCTATTTGTAATAAGTGGGAATACTACTTGTGCATCCAAACTCCTCAAACCAAGTTGTGCCAAATTAGTCCACCATACCTACCTATATGCGGTATTTCCATGCCGTTCCAATTAAATTTTTATGTGCCAACTCTAATTTTCAAAATGAATTTCCTTTTTGTGTGCCCGTACCGCTCATGAAGCCGCGGGGGTGGCCAATATTTTCCATTCTAGATATTTTATTCTCAAGATGAGTGTTTATTCACATGTTATTGCACGAGAGTGTGGCAAGGTAATAGGGATGCCCAATCCCAAAATGAAAGAAATTTTATTTATGTTGTTCAATAATAAATTCCTTGGAAAGTGTTGGTATGGAAGGCACCAGTGGATACGGCTAGCCATGGACTGTGAAAGAATGGTGGAAAATGTAATAAACTTTATCTTCTATTTGGGAAGCGCCTATGATTTATCTAGCATGGAAAGTATTGGGAATTCTCGGTCGTTTCCATTGACAGGAAAAGCATGCCTCTTAAAATAATTTTATCTCTCAATTTAAGCTTTGAGCTCTGGCACCTCTACAAATCTCTTCTTCCCTCTGCGAAGGGCCTATTTATTTACTTTATGCAATTTTTGTTTTATTGAGTCTCCATCTTCTCTTATAAAGCACCAACTAGGGAGCACTATTATCATACTTGTGCATTGGGCATAGTTAATATTTGAGTGTGTTTCATGAATGGATCAATGATTGAGTATAATGGGCTATGGATAGCTTTCTTTGTGTTGATATTTTGAAAGACACCGTTGCTTATTGATATGCTTGACTATTAATGTCCTCATGTCAAATATAGACTATTTCTTTGAATCATCTAAAAGTGCAAATGTCCATGCTACAAAAGAAAAGAATATGTGATGTATATGTTAGGCAGCATTCCACATAAAAAATTTCGTTTTTATCATTTACCTACTCGAGTACGAGTAGTAATTAAGCATGGGGATGCTGATACGTCTCAAACGTATTTGTAATTTTTTATTATTCCATGATGTTATATTATCAACTTGGATGTTTTATATTCATTTTATAGCAACTTTATATCATTTTTTGAGACTAACCTATTGACATAGTGCCTAGTGCCAGTTGCTGTTTTTTGCTTGTTTTTTACTTCATAGAATATCCATATCAGACGGAGTCCAAACATTTGTGGAGATTTTTTTCTACCCAGAAGACACCCAAGAGGCCCAAGAGTTGCACCAGAGGAAGCCCATGGGGCTCACTAGGCACCAGGGCACGCCGGAGGCCCCTGTCGCGTCCTGATGGGTAGTGGGGCCCATGGGAATCTTCTTCGTCGCCTCTTAGCTCTATAAATACCCAAATATTCAAGAAACCCCAGGGGAGTCGGGAGATTAGAGTCTCCACCGCCGCAAGTTCCAGAACCACGAGATCCAATCTAGAGGCCTTTTCCGGCACTTTGCCAGAGGGGTCAACGATCACGAAGGGGTTCTTCATCATCACCCTTGCCCCTCCGATGATGCGTGAGTAGTTTACCATAGACCTACAGGTCCGTAGTCAGTAGCTAGATGGCTTCTTCTCTCTCTTTTTGATCTTCAATAAAATGTTCTCCTTGGTGTTCTTGGAGATCTATTTGATGTAACTCTTTTTTGCGGTGTGTTTGTTGGGATCCGATCAATTGTGAGTTTATGATCAGATCTATCTATGAATATTATTTGGGTCTTTGTTGAACTCTTATATGCATGATTGTTATAGCCTTGTATTTATTCTCCGAAACGTTGGTTTTGTTTGACCAACTAGATTGATTTTTTTTGCCATGGGAAGAGGTGTTTTGTGATGGGTTCGATCTTGCGGTGCTCAATCTCGTGACAGAAAGAGACATGACATGCATGTATCGTTGCCATTAAGGATAAAAAGATGGGGTCTATTCCTACAAGAATAGATCTTGTCTACCTCATGTCATCATTCTTATTGCGTACTTCATTTCTTCATGAACTTAATACACTAGATGCATGATGGATAGCGGTCGATGTGTGGAGTAATAGTAGTAGATGCAGGCAGGAGTCGGTCTACAAATCTTGGACGTGATGCCTATATACATGATCATTTCCTTGGATATCATCATAATTATTTGCTCTTCTATCAATTGCCCAATAGTAATTGTTTACCCGAGTATGCTATTTTCTCAAGAGAAGCCTCTAGTGAAATCTATAGCCCCCGGGTCTATTTTCTATCATATTGTTTTTAGATCTATTAATCCAAAAATCCAAAAATACCTTGCTGCAATTTTTATTTACTTACTTTATTTTGTGTTTTTGCAAGATCTATTTATCCAATCTCATATAATTTAATCTATCTCAATACCGAGGAGGGATTGACAACCCCCATTACACGTTGGGTTGCAAGTTTTTGTTATTTGTGTGAAGGTACTGCTTGCATAGTTTGGTGGATCCTCCTACTGGATTGATACATTGGTTTCATAACTGAGGGAAATACTTATTGTTGTTGTGTTGCATCATCCTCTCCTCTTCGGGGAAAATACCAACACAGATACAAGCAATCAGCTAGCAAGAACAAAGGATACAACACGAATATAGCTTGCAGAAAGTAAAGGTAATAAGTAACGACAAGTGGAGCCGGTGTAGAAGAGGATGTGTTACCGAAGTTCCTTCCCTTTGAGGGGAAGTACGTCTCTGTTGGAGTGGTGTGGAGGCACAATGCTCCTCAAGAAGCCACTAGGGCCACCGTATTCTCCTCACACCCTCGCACAATGCAAGATGTCATGATTCCACTAGTGGTGCCCTTGAAGGCGGCGACCGAACCTTTACAAACAAGGTTGGGGCAATCTCCACAACTAAATTGGAGGCTCTCAACATCACAACGAAGCTTCACCACACTAGAATGTTGCTCTGAGCTGACCTCTCTTGATAGCATGGTTTTTCCTAGGACTCAAGTCCATCGAAAATGAAACAAAGGAAAATAAACCATCTTCACTCTAAAACTCCGACGGGCTTGAATAGTCTTGTGCCATATGATAGAATATCTGAAATGCTCAATGCACATGATTAGTCCGCAAAAGTATTGTCATCAATTACCAAAACCACCAAGAGAGAAATATGACCTAACATTAGTCCCACACTCTTTTGGTCCGATTGATAATTAGAGCTTATGTGTTAAGAACTTAAGGCAGTTCCTCCATGGCTGGGGTAGGAATAGGGAGGTGGATGCTCATAGGGATTAATCTGTCTTCTTGGGATAGATTGAAGCCCTGGATTTGTAGGCGGATGGGGCCGGCCTAGACCAGGCTGGTTGGGCCTTGAGGTTTGCCCCTAAGGCTTCTCTTATGGAGTTGAATCGCCAAGAGGAGGTATATTGGCAGCAACACAGTTACATTAACTGGATCCTTAAAGGGGACACATTAACTACCTATTTTTCACAATTGTTAATGGAAGGAGGCGCGAATGCACGATTTTGAGTCTCAACATTAACGTCATCTCTGTCTCTGAGCCTACAACCATTATGAGCCATGTATGTGACTTTTTCTCGGACCTGCTTGAGGCTTGCCCTGCTTCAAGTTTTCGATCTCTCCCTCTCTCTAGGGTATGATACATCTCCATCGTATATATAATTTTTGATTGTTTCATGCCAATATTCTATAACTTTCATAAACTTTTGGCAACATTTTATATTATTTTTGGGACTAACATATTGATCTAGTGCCTGATACGTCTCCAACATATCTATAATTTTTTATTGTTCCATCCTATTGTATTACCCATTTTGGATGTTTATGGGCTTTATTTTACACATTTATATCATTTTTGGGACTAACCTACTAACCGGAGGCCCAGCCCGTATTGCTGTTTTTTTTGCCTATTTCAGTATTTTGAAGAAAAGGAATATCAAACGGAGTCCAAACGGAATCAAACCTCTGGGAGCGTGATTTTTGGAATGAACGTGATCTAGAGGACTTGGAGTGCAAGTCAAGAAGCAGCCGAGGCGGCCACGAGGGTGGGGGGGCGCCCAACCCTACAAGGCGCGCCCCCCTGTCTCGTTGGCCCCTCGGGCGGCCACCGACGTACTTCTTCCTACTATATATACCCATATACCCCGAAAACATTAAGGGAGCCAACAAAAAACAATTTCCACCACCGTAACCTTCTGTATCCGCGAGATCCCATCTTGGAGCCTTCACCGGCGCTCCGCCGGAGGGGGAATCAACCATGGAGGGCTTCTACATCAACACCATAGCCCCTCCGATGAGTTGTGAGTAGTTTACCACAAACCTTCGGGTCCATAGTTATTAGCTAGATGGCTTCTTCTCTCTTTTTGGATCTCAATACCATGTTCTCCCCCTCTCTTGTGGAGATCTATTCGATGTAACTCTTTTTGCGGTGTGTTTGTCGAGATCCGATGAATTGTGGGTTTATGACCAAGTTTATCTATGAGAAATATTTGAATCTTCTCTGAATTCTTTTATGTATGATCGAGTTATCTTTGCAAGTCTCTTCGAATTATTAGTTTGGTTTGGCCTACTAGATTGATCTTTCTTGCCATGGAAGAAGTGCTTAGCTTTGGGTTCAATCTTGCGGTGTCCTTACCCAGTGACAAAAAGGGTTACAAGGCACGTATTGTATTGTTGCCATCGAGGATAAAAAGATGAGGTTTATATCATATTTCTTGAGTTTATCCCTCTACATCATGTCATCTTTCTTAATGCGTTACTCTGTTCTTATGAACTTAATACTCTAGATGCATGCTGGATAGCGGTTGATGTGTGGAGGAATAGTAGTAGATGCAGGCAGGAGTCGGTCTACTTGTCGCGGACGTGATGCCTGTATACATGATCATGCCTAGATAATCTCATAATTATTCTCTTTTGTATCAATTGCTCGACAGTAATTTGTTCACCCACCGTAATACTTATGCTATCTTGAGAGAAGCCACTAGTGAAACCTATGGCCCCTGGGTCTATCTTTTATCATATAAGCTTTCAATCTACTTTTATTTGCATCTTTACATTTCCAATCTTTATTATAAAATACCAAAAATATATTTATCTTATCATACTATCTCTATCAGATCTCACTTTCGCAAGTGGCCGTGAAGGGATTGATAACCCCTTTATTGCATTGGTTGTGAGTTCTTTGTTTGTTTGTGTAGGTGCGTGGGACTTTTGAGGAGCCTCCTACTGGATTGATACCTTGGTTCTCAAAAACTAAGGTAAATACTTACGCTACTATTGTTGCATCACCCTTTCCTCTTCAAGGAAAACCAACGCAAGCTCAAGACGTAGCAAGAAGGATTTCTGGCGCCGTTGCCGGGGAGGTCTTCACTCAAGTCAAGACATACCAAGTACCCATCACAAACTCATCTCCCTCGCATTTACATTATTTGCCATTTGCCTCTTGTTTTCCTCTCCCCCACTTGACCCTTGTCGTTTTATTCGCCCTCTCTTTCCCAATCTTCTCCTCTCTTTTTCGCTTGCCTTTTTCTGTTTGCTTGTGTGTTGGATTATTTGTCGCCATAGCGCAAGATAATACCAAATTGTGTGATTTCTCCAATACCAATAATAATGTTTCCTTAGTACTCCGATTGCTCCTCTTAATGAAGTTGAGTCTTGTGAAATCAATACTACTTTGCTGAATCTTGTTATGAAAGATCAATTCGCCGACCTTCCTAGTGAAGATGCCGCTACCCATCTAAACAATTTTGTTGATTTGTGTGATATGCAAAAGAAGAAAGATACGGATAATGATATTGTTAAATTGAAGTTATTTCCATTTTCACTTAGAGATCATGCTAAAGTTTGGTTTTCATCTTTGCCTAAAAATAGTATTGATTCTTGGAACAAGTGCAAAGATGCTTTTATCTCTAAGTATTTTCCTCCCGCTAAGATTATCACTCTTAGGAACGATATTATGAATTTTAAACAACTTGATCATGAGCATGTTGCCCAATCTTGGGAAAGAATGAAATTGATGATTCGGAATTGCCTTACTCATGGTTTGAATTTATGGATGGTCATACAAAACATTTATGCCGGTTTGAACTTTTCTTCTAGCAATCTTTTAGATTCGGCCGCGGGAGGCACGTTTATGGAAATTACATTAGGAGATGCTACAAAACTCCTTGATAATATTATGGCTAATTCTCTCAATGGCACACCGAAAGATCTACTAGTAAAAAAGTGCATGCTATAGAAGAAATCAATGTTTTGAGTGGAAAGATGGATGAACTTATGAAATTATTTGCTACTATAAATACTCCTCCTGATCCCAATGATATGCCTTTGTCTACTTTTATTGAGAATAATAATGAATCTATGGATGTGAATTTTGTTGGTAGGAATAGTTTTGGAAACAATGCTTATAGAGGTAACTTTAATTCTAGACCATTCCCTAGTAACTCCTCTAATAATTATGGGAATTCCTACAATAATTCTTATGGTAATTTTAATAAGACGCCCTCTGATTTTGGGAATAGTGTGAAAGAATTTATGATCTCTCAAAAGAATTTTAATTCTTTGCTTGAATAAAAATTGCTCAAAGTTGATGATTTGGCTAGGAACGTTGATAGACTTTCGCTTGATGTTGATTCTCTTAAACTTAGATCTACTCCTCCTAAGCATGATATCAATGAGTCTCTCAAATCCATGAGAATTTCCATTGATGGGTGCAAGTAAAGAACCGCTAGATTGCGTGCTAAGAAAGATTGCTTTGTAAAGGCGTGTTCTTCTAGTTTCCATGAAAATAATGATGAAGATCTTAAAGTTATTGATGTGTCTCCTATTAGATCTTTGTTTTGCAATATGAATCTTAACAATAATGGGACTGGAGATGAGTCAACTTTAGTTAGAAGGCATCCCAATAATTCGGAGTTTTTATATCTTAATGCTAAATTTGGTAAAAGTGGGATTGGAGAGGTCATGACTTTAAATAGCATTGAACCCACTATCTCGTATTTCAAGGAATTTGATTATGATAATTGTTCTTTAGAAGGTTGTATTTCCTTGTTGCAATCCGTTGTTAATTCTCCTCATGTTTATAGTCAAAATAATGCTTTTACCAAACATATCGTTGATGCCTTGATGCAATCTTATGATGAAAAACTTAATTTGGAAGTTTCTATACCTAGAAAACTTAATTATGAGTGGGAACCTACTATAAAGATTAAAATTGAAGATCATGAGTGTTTTGCTTTATGTGATTTGGGTGCTAGTGTTTCCACGATCCGAAAACTTTATGTGATATTCTAGGTTTCCATGATCTTGATGATTGCTCTTTAAATTTGCACCTTGCGGATTCCACCATTAAAATGCCAATGTGAAGGATCAATGATGTTCTCATTGTTGCAAATAGAAATTTGGTGCCCGTAGATTTTATCGTTCTTGATATAGATTGCAATCTTTCTTGCCCTATTATTCTTGGTAGACCTTTCCTTAGAATGATTGGCATGATTATTGATATGAAGGAAGGGAATATTAGATTCCAATTTCCATTAAGGAAAGACATGAAGCACTTTCCAAGAAAGAAAGTCAAATTACCTTATGAATCTATCATGCGGGCTACTTATGAATTGAGTGCCAAAGATGACACTACTTAGTTCTATCTTTGCTTTTATGCCTAGCTAGGGGCGTTAAATGATAGCGCTAGTTGGGAGGCAACACAATTTTATTTGTGTTTTTGTTTTTGTTTCTGTTTAGGAATAAATTTTGCATCTACCTTCTGTTTAGATGTGTTTTTATGTTTTAATTAGTGTTTGTGCCATGTAGAACGTATAGGATAACCTATGGTGATAGTTAATTTGATTCTGCTGAAAAACAGAAACTTTGCGCGCACGAATTTAGTATTGTTAAATCACAGAAACATGCTTTTGCGTTGATTATTTTTGCTGCTGATCAATAGAAAAATTTCCCAGGACTTCCTATTTTGGTAGGATTTTTAACGTTCCAGAAGTTTGCATTAGTTACAGATTGCTACAGACTATTCTGTTTTTGACAGATTCTGTCTTTTGTGTGTTGTTTGCTTATTTTGATGCATCTATGGCTAGTATTAAGTGGTATGAACCATAGAGAACTTGGAATACAGTAGGTTTAACACCAAAATAAATAAAGAATGAGTTCATTACAGTACCATATGTGGTGGTTTTTTTTCTTTCACTAACGGAGCTTATGAGATTTCCTGTTGAGTTTTGTGTTGTGAAGGTTTCAGGTTTTGGGTAAAGATTTGATGGACTATGGAACAAGGAGGGGCAAAAGCCTAAGCCTGGGGATGCCCATGGCACCCCAAGATATTCAATAGTATCCAAAAGCCTACGCTTGGGGATGCCCCGGGAAGGCATCCCCTCTTTCATCTTCGTTCATTGGTAACTTTACTTGGAGCTATATTTTTATTCGCCACATGATATGTGTTTTGCTTGGAGCGTCGTGTATGATATTAGTATTTGCTTTTTAGTTTTACACAATCATCCTTGATGTACACAACTTTTGGGAGAATCCTACTTGATTGAAATTTATTAGAATACTCTATGTGCTTCACTTATATCTTTTGAGCTAGATAGTTTTTGCTCTAGTGCTTCACTTATATCTTTTAGAGCATGGCGGTGGCTTAATTTTGTAGAAATTTCTAGTCTCTCATGCTTCACTTATATTAATTTTGAGATTTTTTTAGAACAGCATGGTATTTTCTATGGTTATAAAATTGGTCCTAGAATGGTAGGCATCCAAGGTGGGTATAATAAAAACTATCATAGGAAGTGAATTGGATGCTATGATCAACTTGATACTTGATAATGTTTTTGAGATATGGAGGTAGTGATATTAAAGTCATGCTAGTTGTGTGATTATGAACTTAAAAAATGCTTGTGTTGAAGTTAGCAAGTCCCATAGCATGCACATATGGTGAAAGTTGTGTAACAAATTTATTGCATAGAGTGCTCTTTTGATTGCCTTCCCTTGAGTGGAGGTCAGGGGCGCGCAATGGTTAACTCCTACCAACCTCCCCCTAGGAGCATGCGTAGTAGTAATTTTCTTCTAGGGCTAATAAAACTTTTACAATAAGTATATGAGTTCTTTTGACTAATGTTGAGTGCATGGATTATACACACTTTTACCTTTCCATCATTGCTAGCCTCTTCGGTACCGTGCATTGCCCTTTCTCACCTTGAGAGTTGGTGCAAAATTCACCGGTGCATCCAAACCCCGTGATATGATACGCTCTATCATAGATAAACCTCCTTATACCTACCTATTATGGCCTTTCCATAGCCATTCCAAGATATATTGCCATGCAACATTCCACCGTTTCGTTTATCATCATGACACGCATTACTTTTGTCATATTGCCATTGCATGATCATGTAGTTGAGATCGTATTTGTGGCAAAGCCACCATGCATAATTTTTCATACATGTCACTCTTGATTCATTGCACCATCCCGGTACACCACCGAAGGCATTCATATAGAGTCATATCTTGTTCTAGTTTTGAGTTGTAATTCATGTGTTGTAAATCAATAAAAGTGTGACGATCATCATTATTAGAGCATTGTCCCCAAAAAGAAAAAAAAAAGAAAAAAAGAAAGCCCAAAAAAGGGAAAAAAGAAAAAGAGAAAAAAAGAAGAAAGAAGAAAATAAAATAAAAAGGGGGCAATGTTACTATCTCTTTTTCCACACTTGTGCTTCAAAGTAGCACCATGTGCTTCATATAGCGAGTCTCATATATTGTGCTTCAAATTAGCACCATGTCCTTCATGTAGTGAGTCTCATATGTTGTCACTTTCATATACTAGTGGGAATTTTTCATTATAGAACTTGGCTTGTATATTCCTACGATGGGCTTCCTCAAATGCCCTAGGTCTTCGTGAGCAAGCAAGTTGGATGCACACCCACTTAGTTTCTTTTGTTGAGCTTTTATACATTTATAGCTCTAGTGCATCCGTTGCATGGCAATCCCTACTCCTCATGTTGACATCAATTGATGGGCATCTCCATAGCCCATTGATTATCCTCATCAATGTGAGACTTTCTCCTTTTTTGTCTTCTCCACACAACCTCCATCATCTCTGTTCCACCCATAGTGCTATATCCATGGCTCACGCTCATGTATTGTGTGAGAGTTGAAAAAAGGTGAAGTGCGTTAAAAAGTATGAAGCAATTGCTTGGCTGAAACCGGGGTTGTTCTTGATGGGATTATTTTGTGTGATGAAAATGAAACATAGCCTAACTATAAGATTTTTGTAGGGATGAACTTTCTTTAGCCATGTTATTTTGAGAAGACATGATTGCTTTTATTAGTATGCTTGAAGTATTACTATTTCTTATGTCAATATGAACTTTTATTTTGAATCATTTGGATGTGAACATTCATACCACAATAAAGAAAATTACATTGGGAATTATGCTAGGTAGCATTCCACATAAAAAATTATGTTTTTATCATTTACCTACTCGAGGACGAGCAAGAATTAAGCTTGGGGATGCTTGATACATCTCCAACGTATCTATAATTTTTGATTGTTCCATGCTATTATATTACCCATTTTGGATGTTTATGGGCTTTATTTTACACATTTATATCATTTTTGGGACTAACCTACTAACTGGAGGCCCAACCCGTATTGCTGTTTTTTTTGCCTATTTCAGTATTTCGAAGAAAAGGAATATCAAACGGAGTCCAAACGGGATGAAACCTTCAGGAGCGTGATTTTTTGGAACGAACGTGATCTGGAGGACTTGGAGTGCAAGTCAAGAAGTAGCCGAGGCGGCCACGAGGGGGGCGCGCCCCCCTGTCTCGTGGGCCCCTCGGGCAGCCACCGACGTACTTCTTCCTCCTATATATACCCATGTACCCTGAAAACATCCAGGGAGCCAATGAAAAACAATTTCCACCTCCGTAACCTTTTGTATCCATAAGATACCATCTTGGAGCCTTCGTCGGCGCTACGCCAGAGGGGGAATCGACCACGGAGGGCTTCTACATGAACACCATAGCCCCTTCGAGGAGTTATGAGTAGTTTACCACAGACCTTCGTGTTCATAGTTATTACCTAGATGGCTTCTTCTCTCTTGTTGGATCTCAATACCATGTTCTCCCCTCTCTTGTGGAGATATATTTGATGTAACTCTTTTTGCGGTGTGTTTGTCGAGATCCGATGAATTGTGGGTTTATGATCAAGTTTATCTATGAGAAATATTTCAATCTTCTCTGAATTCTTTTATTTATGATTGAGTTATCTTTGCAAGTCTCTTCGAATTATCAGTTTGGTTTGGCCTACTAGATTGATCTTTCTTGCCATGGGAGAAGTGCTTAGCTTTGGGTTCAATCTTGTGGTGTCCTTACCCAGTGACAGAAAGGGTTGCAAGGCACGTATTGTATTGTTGCCATCGAGGATAAAAAGATGGGGTTTATATCATATTGCTTGAGTTTATCCCTCTACATCATGTCATCTTTCTTAATACGTTACTCTGTTCTTCTGAACTTAATACTCTAGATGCATGCTGGATAGTGGTTGATGTGTGGAGTAATAGTAGTAGATGCAGGCAGGAGTCGGTCTACTTGTCGTGGACGTGATGCATATATACATGATCATGCCTAGATAATCTCATAATTATTCGCTTTTCTATCAATTGCTCGACAGTAATTTGTTCACCCACCATAATACTTATGCTATCTTGAGAGTAGCCACTAGTGAAACCTATGGCCCCCGGGTCTATCTTTTATCATATAAGCTTTCAATCTACTTTTATTTGCATCTTTACTTTTCCAATCTATATTATAAAATACCAAAAATATATTTATCTTATTATACTATCTCTATCAGATCTCACTTTCGCAAGTGGCCGTTGTAGTGGTTCTAAGTCTGACAGTAGTGTAGGGGGGTAGGAATGGAGAGGCAAGGTCCTAGCTATGGAGTAGTTGTATACGCAAGACGTTTATGAGTTCAGGCCCTTCTCGGAGGAAGTAACAGCCCTATGTCTCAGAGCCCGGAGACGGTCGACTGGATTATGTGTGTATGAGTTACAGGGGTGCGAACCCTTTACACTGAGGAGGGGGTGGCTTATATAGAGTTTGCCAAACCCCTCCGGCCCTCAGTTATGTAGGGTTTAAGGTACATTAAGATCGGGCGTTACTGGTAACACCACAAATAAAGTGCTATGATGACCATAAAAGCTACTTAATGACCGACCATTTGCGTGCAGCGTGACTTTAGATCTCCTGGCTGTCGAGTGGTTGGCTTCATGGTTGAGTGTCTTCGAGTTCGTCGAGTGGAACACTTCTGAGTCGATTGAAAGGTGGTTTCTCCTAGAGATGTCCTTGGGGAGGGTAGTTTGGATAGGTCCATGACCCTACCCTAGGTACATAGCTTCATCATTAGCCCCCGAATGGATCGAGGTTTGAGTGGGGAAGGAGTTGTGAACTCTTCCGACCCATTTTTCGTGCTACGAGTATATCTTGTTCCGGATCCATGAACCTATGTAACGACACCAACTTATTTTTTAGTCACCTTGATCCATTCTTGATATTAGTCGAGTGTGTTTATTTACTTGAAAAGCTCCGAGTGACGGTGTGGAGGAGATCCTCCGTCTGACAAGTTGTTCTGCTGATCGCGGATTTCACGGGATTTGAATTTCGGGAATCACGCGGGGCGGAGGAGGCCGCAGTAATCGGATGGGATAGGGTGGCGCCGCCTCGATCTCTGCTCCACCTTTTTCGCCACGTATTGCACGCGCAACTATTGCGGGATTTGACAGGATCGTCTGGGCCTACAGGTCAGTCACTCGGAAGCAACTCCATATAAGCCGCTGGCCCGGGGCTTTTGAACAATGCGCCTTCATTTTTCGCCTTTCTTCTCGAATTCCTCCGCCACCTCTGCTCTCGCCCCGGTGTCATCGGTCTGTACGAGCTTCATCTGCGGCGATGGTGAAGGAGAAGACGGCGGCCCTGGAGCGCGCGAAAAAAGCGATGGCGCAGGCGAAGGCGAAGAATTCCGGTCAGGGCGGATCTTCCTCGAGGTCTGCCTTGCCGCCGGGCTGGATCCAGGGCGATTGGATGCCCTCGGAGATTCGTCAGGACGACATTTGACGACCTGATCGAGGGGGGATTCATTCCTCACAAATCTGCGTGCCTCCCGGGGAATGAGATCGAGCCGCAGCCTCGCGAGGGTGAGTGTGTCCTTATCGCCACTCACGTCGACTGCAGATTCTCCTTGCCCCCTCATCCTTTCTTCCAGAGTTTCTTGAACTTTTTCGGAGCGCAACTCCATCACTTTACTCCAAATTCCATCGTGTATCTTGCTGCCTTCGTGTCTTTGTGCGAGAATTTCTTGGGTTGCCATCCTCATTGGGGCCTCTTCAAGCACATTTTCACTTGTCGTTCTCAGTCGGTTAAGAAAGCCAAGTCGAGTGATGATAAGACGCAAGTGATTCAGATGTGCGGGGGTCTTGGGATCCAGATGAGAAGCAAAAGTTCTTTTCTAGCTATGATTCTTCCTGATTCAGTCTGTGGGTGGCAGTCGACCTGGTTCTACTATAGAGACCAGCCGACTCTAGGACAGGCGACGGGTCTTCCCCCTTTCTCCCTGAACTGAGCAGAAAAACCTTCTTCTCTGAAAGTGACACCGGAAGAGAAGGCACAAGTCAAAGTGTTGGTTGGTCGAGTGGTTCATCTCATCCACGACGGGGTGACTGGTATGGATCTGCTAGAGGTCTTCCTCCGGAGACATATCCAACCGCTCCAAGCTCGTGACCATCCGATGTGGATGTATTCGGGTCTCGATGACACCACTCAGATTCACCCGGAGGAGGTCGACGAGGCCACGTTGGAGGGGTGGTTGTCAAGTATCACATGGAACAAAGACAACCCCCGAGGAGCCAGGAGGATTCCTCCACTCGACCAATCATACGAAGTAGACCAGGTCCAATTCTGCATCTCTGACTGTGACCTTGCTTTCTTCATTCTGTTTGCTTAAAATCAATCGATTGACTTTTGTCTTGTTTGTTGTCTTCTAGATCATTACTGAGATGTACTCGATGCCCAATGGGGTGCAAGAACAGGCCGAGGAGGGGGAGGCAAGCGGGGGTGAAAGTGAGGAGGAGTGGCAATCTGATGGTGAGGGGGAAGAGGATGACGACTGCTCCAGTGGAGAGGAGGAGGAGGAAGTCGATCCTCCTCGCATGGAAAGGCGATCCAAGCTCACCCACGACCCTGCGAGCGAGCGTGGTAAAGCGAGTGGGCCTATTGGGAAGTCGTCAAAACTCCCTCGGACGGCTTCTCCGGCGCCGACTGAAAAAGCGCCGAAGCATCCACGAGTGGCGTCATCAAAGCCGCCGAAGGCCTTGAAGATGAGAATGACCATTCCCACCATTTCCGAGTAACAACAGAACTTGTGTTTTCTCGTTTAGCATGGACAGACTCTTGGTCGACTCGTTGACTAACCGACTAGTTTCTGAAATCTGCAGTGCTGCTACCTCCAAGACCTCCGCCAGGAACGAAGACCATCAAATGGAAGATGCTGGCACCTCCAACCTTGGTAAAATCTCTATAGTTTCACTTTTGGTCGATTGGATTTTCGTTTTTAACTTTGGATTTTTCCTGTAGCTCCTCCTCATGTCATTGATCTCCCTGATGATGACGACAACGCGCCGCTGAGGCCGAGGAGGAATAGAAAGGCGCCGGCTGGCAAGACTACTCAGATTGCATTAGTGCCTGAGACATTGGTTCAGGAGGGTGGCAATATCACTCGGACTTCCGTGTCCTTCGCTGTGCCGCTGACGAGTGTTCGGCCTTCATCGTCGACTGTTGACCCGCCCTCCCTTTTCACTACACATCACGTCCCAGAGGACCAAGTGGGTGCTGCGAAAGAGGCTATACGCCAGGCGGGGATCATGATGGAGCAGGTGAAGGCGGTCCAGGAAGCCAGCCAAGCGGCCTATGATGCTAGCTCAGCTCTTCAGAGCAACGTCCAGGTTAGTTGGTCACCGCTTGTTCTGTTAGGATATGCTATATGAAGACTCTCTTTCCGAAGATCTTTGTATCTGTACACCCACTGGGTGTGTCAATTGAATTTTTGGATTGGTGGGGGCACGCTGAGTGCACCCACTGGGTGTAGTCCCCGAGACTATGGTGGACTACTAGCAGTCGACTGCAGTCTTTGTATTTTGAGTTTCTTCACTGTAACTTCTTCACTCAGTCTGGTCGGACCATGTCGAATGGAATCTTGGAACCAGTTGGGGCACGCTGAGTGCACTCACTGGGTGTGGTCCCTGAGACCATGGTCGACTGCTGGCAGTCGACTAAGGTCTGAAGAACCTGTGTTTTTTTTGGTAGATCATGATGAGACCGTGGCTGACTGCTGGCACTTAGCTATGGTTTAAGATCATAACCTCTTTGTCTCTTTCGGTCGACTGATCGTACCAAGTCGGTAGAACCAATGGGGGCACGCTGAGTGTACCCACTGGGTGTAGTCCCCGAGACTACTGTTGTATATTTTGATTCGGCTGTAGTCTTAGAAATGTTACGATTTTTCTCTTAGTCACTCGGAAGCAACCTATCTTTGATGTCTGTCGACTGACCCTTCGCAGAAATCCTGCAAGCTTGTGGCTCGCCATACTGAATTGGAAAACAAACAGATCCAGCTCAACCTTGATTTGAAGCTTACTCAAGAGAACTTTCAGAAGGCGAGAGACGAAGCAAAAGGTATGGCTGGTGAGAACTTGACGACTGTCTTTATCTTTTTGCCCACTCCTGATTCTGATCTCATTGTCATTTTGCAGAAAAAATGGAGGAGGCTCTGAAGAAGAAGGACCATGACCTTGCCGAGGTGCAGAAGGCGGCTTTGGACAAAACGAAGCTTGCGGAAGAAAAACTGGCTTCAGTCGGTAAACTTGAAGAGGAGAACACCAATCTGAAAGCTGCTCTCGACGCGGCCAACAAGGAGGTCAGCCGTCTGAAGAATGATAAGATAGCTCTGAATGACAAGGCTAGTGAACTGGTGGGGAAGAGGAACGATATGGAGGCTTATCTGGGAGGGCTCGCCAAGAAGTTATTCATCATGCTTGAGGGTAATCTCTCCTACCCGACTGACTTGTTATCATCGACTCATCATAGAACTGCTGGTTTATCTTTGAATTGTGTTTACAGAATTCTGCCAAAACTTCAAGGAGGAGACCAGTCGAGTGGAGACAAGCTCGGACCCCATTAACTCTCCTGTGAAGGATGAAGCTGATATGAACGTGCTTCGACTGGAGTCTCGTGTCGCTGGTGTGGTCAACTACCTTGCTCGACTGAAGGTTGCGGCGTCGCGAATCGACACGGCACTCTGGCCAGGAGCAACGCTTCAAAATGACCTCGAGTCTCTAATGACTCGACTGAATGAAGTTCCAGGTCGAGTGCAAGAATGGAAGAAGTCTTCTGCCAGGTGTGGCACTGATGTCGCTCTGTCCCTGGTCCATGTTCACTGCAAGGATGCGCGAGAGGAAAAGTTGGCGTCCATCAAAGTTGCCAATACCAAGAAGCACGACTTCCAATCTTTCACGGAGACCTTCATTGCTACTGCCACTCGGATCGCTGACGTAATTGACTTGGACCAGTTTGTCGCGTCCTCCAGTCCTCCACCTGAGGAGTAAGAAAAACTTCTATGCTTCGCCTTAAATTTTCCTCGGAATGCCGAGTGGTTTTGTAACTGATAAACTTTTACAGGCTTGATGCCCGAGCACTTCTAATCCGTAGTTTGTTATCTGAACTTGGCTTATCGTTGAATATGCTTGCATTTGCCTTCGAGCGAACTTTGTTCTTCACTCGGAATATACTTTAGTGCTTGAGACACAGCTCTGAGGTGGAAAATCTAGTCGACCTGCACTTCATCATTCTTGCAGGTAGGGATGGATCACAGATTGCAGTCGACCTGTGTCCTTGCAGATCGGGATGGAGCGCATGTTGTACTTGTGGTGCAGCTCCGAAGGAGAAGGTAGTAGTCGACCCACACCTCGTCGTCCTTGCAGATCAGAATGGAGCGCACGTTGTATTTGTGGTGCAGCTCCGTAGGAGAAGGTAACAGTTGACCTGCACCTCGTCATCCTTGCGGATCGGAATGGAGTGCACGTTGTACTTGTGGCGCAGCTCCGAAGGAGAAGGTAGCAGTCAACCTGCACCTTGTCGTGCTTGCGGATCGGGATGGATTTCATACTTAGGCGAGTACTTGGACTGCGGCTAAGCCCCCGAGTGGGAGGGTTGCTCTCCACTCGGTAGGATTTTTAAATACTTAGGCGAGTGCCGGACTGCAGCTAAGCCCCCGAGTGGGAGGTTTGCTCTCCACTCGGTAGGATTTTTAAATACTTAGGCGAGTGCTGGACTGCAGCTAAGCCCCCGAGTGGGAGGTTTGCTCTCCACTCGGTAGGATTTTTAAATACTTAGGCGAGTACTCGACTGCAGCTAAGCCCCCGAGTGGGAGGTTTTCTCTCCACTCGGTAGGATTTTAAGATACTTAGGCGAGTACTGGACTGCAGCTAAGCCCGCGAGTGGGAGGTTCACTCTCCACTCGGTAGGATTTTTAGATACTTAGGCGAGTACCGGACTGTAGCTAAGCCCCCGAGTGGGAGGTTCGCTCTCCACTCGGTAGGATTTTCAAATACTTAGGTGAGTACTGGACTACAGCTAAGCCCCCGAGTGAGAGGCTTGCTCGTCACTCGGTAGGATTTTTAAATACTTAGGCGAAACAGATTCGCAGCTAAGCCCCCGAGTGAGAGGCTTGCTCGTCACTCGGTAGGAATTTTTTTACAAACTTATGCGAAACAGATTCGCAGCTAAGCCACCCACTGGGGGATTTCTCACGTAAACAAAAGCAACAACAATCACTGGGAAAATTATAACACTCTTGTCTTTGGTAAACAAACTACCAAGGTACTTTTTATTACATCTCATCCGAGTGAGTACTTAAGTATAAAAGGGGCGGAGAAGCTCCGCATTCCGAGCTCGTGGCTCATAAATCTGGCGATCGACATTGTAAAGACGGTATGCTCCATCGTGGAGAACTTTGGTGACGATGAAGGGGCCTTCCCAAGTAGGAGCGAGCTTGTGTGGTTTCTATTGATCCACTCGGAGGACCAAGTCTCCTTCTTGGAAGGCTCGACTCTTCACGTTTCTGGCATGGAATCTACGCAAGTCCTGCTGATAGATAGTCGATCGGATCATGGCCATCTCTCTTTCTTCTTCTAGAAGGTCTACTGCGTCCTGCCGGGCTTGTTCTACTTCATCTTCAGAGTAGAGCTCGACTCGGGGTGCATTGTGAAGCAGGTCACTCGGCAGAACTGCTTCAGCTCCATAGACCAGAAAGAATGGAGTTCGCCCAGTTGACCGATTAGGGGTGGTCCTCAACCCCCAAAGAACTGATGGAAGTTCGTCGACCCACGCGCCTACTGCGTGCTTGAGATCACGCATCAGCCGGGGTTTCAGTCCTTTGAGAATTAGGCCGTTTGCTCTTTCTGCTTGTCCATTCGACTGTGGGTGAGAGACGGAAGCGTAGTCGACTCGCGTGCCTTGAGAAGCGCAAAAGGCTCTGAATTTGTCGGAATCGAAGTTTGACCCATTATCAGTGATGATGTTGTGCGAAACTCCATACCTGAATACCAACTCTCTGATGAAGCTGATAGCAGTGCAGGCATCAAGATTCTTGATAGGCTTAGCTTCAATCCACTTAGTGAACTTGTCGACTGCCACCAATACATGGGTGAAGCCGCTCCTGCCAGTTCTCAGTGGTCCAACCATATCCAATCCCCAAACAGCGAAGGGCCACATGAGTGGAATGCCCTTCAAGGCTGAGGCGGGTTTGTGTGACATATTGGAATAGAACTAACATCCTTCACACTTGTCGACTATCTCTTTCGCCATTTCATTTACTCTTGGCCAGTAAAACCCCGCTCGGTATGCTTTAGCCGCAATGGTCCAAGAGGACGCATGATGACCACAGGTCCCCGAGTGGATATCGTTAAGAATTATCTGACCTTCTTCTCGTGTTATACATTTCTGACTGACTCTAGTCGCGCTTTCTCTGTACAACTGTCCCTTTATAACAGTAAAGGCCTTGGATCGACGGACGATCTGTCGAGCCTCTTCTTCATTCTCTGGGAGCTCTTTCCTTAGAATATACGCGATGTACGACACTATCCAGTCGGGAGTGATGAACAAAGCTTCCATGATCAGGTCGACCACAGCTCGAACCCCAACTTCAGCCGGATCCGTGGCACTTTTTGGCTGCGAGGCTTCTTCGGTGAAAGGATCCTCTTGAACTAATGGTGTGTGGATGTGTTCCAAAAACACATTACTGGGAATGGCTTCTCTCTTGGAACCTATTTTTGCCAAATCATTAGCCGCTTGATTTTTCAGTCAGGGTATATGATGAAGCTCTAACCCCTCGAATTTCTTTTCTAGCTTTCTCACTGCATTGCAGTAACCAGTCATGGCCGGACTTCTGATGTCCCACTCCTTCATCACTTGACTAACCACCAAATCTGAGTCGCCATAGACCATGAGGCGACGGATGCCGAGTGAAATGGCCATACGCAACCCATACAAAAGTGCTTCGTATTCTGCTTCATTATTGGAGGAATCAAAGTGAATCTAGAGCACACATCTGAGTTTATGTCCTCGGGGGGAAACCAACACTACCCCAACACCGGAACCATTCAGCATCTTAGAACCATCAAAGAACATGGTCCAGTGCTCCGAGTGAACTTGAGTCGGCAGTTGCTGTTCAATCCACTCGGCGACGAAATCTGCTATTGCTTGTGACTTGATGGCTTTCTTTGCTTCAAACTTGATATCTAGGGGAAGGAGTTCAATCGCCCATTTTGCCACTCGACCAGTTGCATCTCTGTTGTGCAGAATCTCTGACAATGGAGTGTCGCTGACGACTGTAATGGAATGGTCAGAGAAGTAATGAGCAACCTCCTTCGTGGTCATATAAATCCCATATACAAGCTTCTGATAATGAAGGTATCTTTGCTTTGATGGGGTCAAAACTTGAGAAACATAATATATTGGGCGCTGAACTTTAAAGGCTTTTCCTTCTTCTTCCCGCTCGACCGTAAGTACTGTAATGACGACTTGTCCCGTGGTTGCAATGTAAAGCAGCAAAGGCTCTTTGCTGATTGGGGCAGCAAGCACCGGCTGGGTGGAGAGCAGGGCTTTTAGCTCTGCAAACGCTGCATCAGCTTCAGGCGTCCACTCGAACTTGTCTAACTTCTTCATCAGTCGGTAAAGAGGCAATGCCTTTTCACCGAGACGAGAGATGAATTGACTTAAAGCGACCAAGCAACTAGTAAGCTTCTGGACATCGTGCACACACACAGGATGTTTCATTCGGAGTATAGTACCAACTTTTTCTGGATTGGCGTCGATTCCTCGTTCGGAAACGAGAAAACTGAGTAACTTTCCTCCAGGAACTCCGAATGTGCACTTTGATGGATTAAGCTTGATATCATACCTCCTGAGGTTGGCAAATGTCTCAGCAAGGTCAGTCAGTAGGTCGGAACCCTTCCGTGACTTCACCACAATATCATCCATGTATGCTTCCACATTCCGACTGATTTGAGTGAGCAAACACTTCTAAATCATCCTCATGAACTTGGCGCAGGCATTCTTGAGGCCAAATGGCATGGTGACATAACAGAAGCACCCGAATGGAGTGATGAAAGCTGTTTTGATCTCATCGGGTCCATAAAGACGGATCTGATGGTAACCGGAATAGGCGTCTAAAAAAGACAGGCGCTCACATCCCGCAGTCGAGTCGACTATTTGGTCGATGTGGGGGAGAGGAAAATGATCTTTCGGGCAGGCCGGATTGATATGTTTGAAGTTAATGCACATGCAAAGTGACTTGTCCTTCTTGGGGACCATGACAACATTGGCGAGCCACTTGGAGTGGTAAATCTCTCGGATAAACTCCTCCGCTAAGAGCCGAGACACCTCCTCGCCAATGGCCTTTCTCTTTTGGACGGCGGACCGTCGAAGATGTTCTTTGACAGGTTTCACTTTTGAGTCGACCCATAGACGGTGCTCAGCCAGCCCCTAGGAACACCCGGCATGTCAGAAGGCTTCCATGCGAAGATGTCCCAGTTCTCACGGAGGAACTGGATGAGCGCTTCTTCCTATTTGGAGTCGAGTGTTGTATAGATATGAGTCGGAGCAACACTGGGGTCGGTCGGGTGAATGTGAATCGGTTTTGTCTCACCGGACGACTGAAATGCTGATTCCGTAGCGAGGTTCTTGGCTCGCAATAGATCACTCGGGTTTGCAGTTTTCTGGTATTCCTGCAGTTCTACCACTGCAATATGAGCATCGGTGATCTTTGAGGCTTTCTGAAAGCACTCTTCTGCCTTCTTCCGATTGCCAGTAATAGTGATCACACCTTTGGGACCAGGCATCTTCAATTTGAGGTACACATAACATGGTCGAGCCATGAAACGTGCATAAGCTGGCCTACCCAAAATAGCGTGATAAGCACTCTGAAATCCACAACTTCAAACGTCAACTTTTCTTTGCGGTAATTCTTGGAATCAGTGAAAACCACATCAAGAGCAATTTGGCTAAGTGACTCAGCCTTCTTTCCAGGAATGACTCCATGGAAACTCATGTTGCTGGTACTGAGTCTGGACATCGGAATGCCCATCCCTTTCAACGTCTTTGTATATAGTATATTCAGGCCACTGCCACCATCCATCAAAACTTTAGTCAGTCGAGTGCCTTTGACGACTGGGTCGACCACCAAAGCTTGCCTCCCAGGGGTGGCTATGTGTGTCGGATGATCGGACTGGTCGAATGTGATGGCAGCCTGAGACCATTTCAGATAACTGGGTGTCGCCGGAGCAACCATATTCACTTCTCGGTTGATAACTTTCAATCGACTTTTGCTTTCAACATCAGCAAAAATCACTAGGGTGGAATTGACCTGGGGATATCCATCATCACTATGTTCTTTGTCCTCAACTTTGTCCAACTCATTTTCCTTATCTTTGGGTTGTTTCCCCTGGAATTGCTGAATCAACAGCTGACACTGTCGAGTGGTATGTTTCAGGTAGATGAGTTTACGCTCTTCATCCTTCTTTGTGTGAATGTGGCATGGAAAATCCAACACATCATTTCCGTCTTGGTCTTTCACTTTCTTAGGGTTCTAAGGCCCTTTGGGCTTCCCTTTAAACTTACCTTGAGTCACGGCCAAGGCTTCTCCAGGAGCAGCTGGCTCGGCTTTCCGCTTCTGCTTCCGACTGGAGTTCCCTCCTCCGGTTTTGTGGGCGACTGACTTGTGCTTGCCACTCCGGAGCTGATCCTCTTCTTCACCATTGGCACACTTGGTGGCAATATCCATCATTTGACTCAGAGACATGTCTCCGGTTCGACCGAATTTCAGGTTTAGCTCTCTGTACTTAACGCCTTCCTTGAAGGCACAGACTGCCTGGTGATCAGATACATTCTCCTCAAAGTTTCATTCGACTTCTTCACACAAGACTGCAGCTCTGTCAACCCTGCTGGTCGCTTGCAAGTTCCTTCAAATGTTCTGACAAACACTCGGGCAAGATCTTCCCAAGTGTAAATGCTGCTGGGTGCTAACTGATTCAACCATGCTCTGGCCGAGCCCTCCAACATAAGAGGCAGGTGTTTCATGGCCACTTCATCGTTGCCGCCGCCAATCTGAACAACCACTCGGTAGTCTTCAAGCCAAGTATCAGGCTTGGACTCACCAGTGAACTTACTGACTCCAGTCGCCAACCTGAAGTTGGGAGGAATCACCGCGGACCTGATGGCTCTGCTGAAGCACTCTGGCCCTGAGACGTGTACTCTGCTGTTGGTGGGTACATCTCTGTCATGACCTTCCCAGTGAGCTCTGTTCCTGTCGACCAAACCTTGAATGAGAATGGATCTCGCATCAAAGCCTGGTTCCCTGGGGTCGACTGGAATCCTTCGCCCAACACTATGAGGGCGTCTGTCATCCTGCTGTCGAGGCGCGTACGATCCACTCCTTGGGGGAGGGGTGGGCACTCGACATCGATCATCACGATCGAGTCGGTGATCATACTGCTCACGGTTCTTGTACTAATCACGCCGGTCCCCACGTCCCTCACACCTCAGGGGTGATCTTGGGCTATGGGCCGACTGGACTGTATTTGCAGCGACGAATCTGCTGTGGATCCTATTCCGCGACTGTGATACAGCTGAATTTTGATCTCCTGCCACCCGGAGTAATGCTCTGATCTGTAAAAAGCCTCTGCCAGCCTATGACTGGGAAGTCTGAATCGACTCTGCTATACGAGCTGCAGCTGCTAAATTCTGAATCGGAGTTTGATATACCTGAGTCGATGGTGGAAAGAGTTGGCGTCGACTGGATTCTCGAACCCGTTGTCGCACACACTTGTCGAGTGCTCACTGGAGGTTCTCCAGTCGAGTGCGCTCAGCCAAGTTGGCCAAGCGCGCGTCCTCTAAGGCGCGAGCCTCGAGGGTTTCTCCAACGATTGGAGTGTGCAGTGCATCCATGTTCCGGCAGCGAAGTTCTTCCCTCTATAGCGAAGTGAGGGGCTTGGGGAGATACTCTTCGTGGGCATGCGATGGATCGCCTCCGCCGTTGCCTCCGTCAATGCGGGGAAAGCCGGGAGGACTGCATGGTCCATCGACCATCAGAATGTCCGCCGCTAGATCACTGCTGTCACACTCGGATGCAGTCTCTGCGGAGCCAGTCGAACAGGCCGTAGAGAGATTCGTCGGGCTCGATCACCGTGACTTGGGGGGTGGCCAACTGGCAAGCCACCGCGTGCCTCACCCACCACTGAAGCCTCGACCGACCGGAGCGCTTGCGCCAGCGAGAAATAGGGAGGGAGGACGACACAGGGGCCGACTGATACTGGGTTGACGGTTGCCGCAGGAGGACGCCGCGGACGCACGCGCGAAAGTGCGTCGCCCCGCGGACAAGGAGCGCATCGATGTCGAGCGGAGCCTCCTGAAGCCAAGCGGAGTCGTCGGTGATGAACGTGAGCACGCCGAGACGGACCTCGCGGCCCTCAACCAAAACTCCGCCTAAAACCATGATGAAGGAGATTGGAAAAATCGCAACTTCTCCAATAAGTCGCTAAGACACCTGCCCCACGGTGGGCGCCAACTGTCGTGGTTCTAAGTCTGACAGTAGTGTAGGGGGGTAGGAATGGAGAGGCAAGATCCTAGCTATGGAGTAGTTGTATACGCAAGAGGTTTACGAGTTCAGACCCTTCTCGGAGGAAGTAACAGCCCTACGTCTCGGAGCCCGGAGGCGGTCGACAGGATTATGTGTGTATGAGTTATAGGGGTGCGAAACCTTTATACTGAGGAGGGGGGTGGCTTATATAGAGTTCACCAGACCCCTCCGGCCCTCAGTTATGTAGGGTTTAAGGTACATTAAGATCAGGCGTTACTGGTAACACCACAAATAAAGTGCTATGATGACCATAAAAGCTACTTAATGACCGACCGTTTGCATGGAGAGTGACTTTAGATCTCCTGGCTATCGAGTGGTTGGCTTCATGCTCGAGTGTCTTCGAGTCCGTCGAGTGGAACACTTCTGAGTCGATTGAAAGGTGGTTTCTCCTAGAGATGTCCTTGGGGAGGGTAGTTTGGACAGGTCCATGACCCTACCCTAGGTACATAGCTTCATCAGCCGTGAAGGGATTGACAACCCCTTTATTGCGTTGGTTGTGAGTTCTTTGTTTGTTTGTGTAGGTGCGTGGGACTTTTGAGGAGCCTCCTACTGGATTGATACCTTGGTTCCCAAAAACTGAGGGGAAATACTTATGCTACTATTGCTGCATCACCCTTTCCTCTTCAAGGAAAACCAACGCAAGCTCAAGACGTAGCAGTGCCCAGTGCCAGTTCCTCTTTGTTGCATGTTTTTTGTGTCATAGAATATCCATACCAAACAAAGTCCAAACATGATAAAAATTTATGGAGATTTATTTTGGAATATTTGTGATTTTTGGGAAAAAGAATCAATGCGAGACGATGCCCGAGGGGGGCACAAGTTCGAGAGGAGTACCCCTACCCTAGGTGCGGCCAGCGTGCTTGTGGGGCCCCTGTAAGGCGGTTGGTGCCCTTCTTTCGCTGCAAGAAAGATAATATTTGGAAGAAAAACTGTTAAATTTTTAGCCCAATCAGAGTTAGATCTCCGCGAATTTAAGAAACAGTGAAAGGCTAGAAAACAGAACATGAAACAAAAAGAGAGATCCAATCTCGGTAGGGCTCCCGCCCCTCCACCGCCATGGAGGCCGTGGACCAGAGGGGAAACCCTCTTTCCATCTAGGGGGAGGTCAAGGAAGAAGAAGGAGGGGGCTCTCTCCCCCTCTCTCCCGATGGCGTCGGAGTGTCGCTGGGGCAAGGATCATGACAAGAATCTACACCAACTACTTCGCTGCTGCCATCACCAACTCTCTCCCCCTCTATGCAGCGGTGTAACACCTCTTCTCCCTGCTATAATATCTATTTAAATATGGTGCTCAACGCTATATATTATTATCCAATGATATGTGGCTATCCTATGATGTTTGAGTAGACCCCCTTTGTCCTATTGGTTGATTGATGATCATGATTGGTTTGAGTCATAGGTTTTATTATTGGTGCTGTCCTATGGTGCTCTTCATGTCGCGCAAGTGTGAGGGATCCCCGATGTAGGGTGTTGCAATATGTTCATGTTTCGCTTATGGTGGGTGGCGTGAGTGACAGAAGCACATACGCGAGTAAGTGTGTTGTTGCGTATGGGAGTAAAGTGGACTTGATACTTAATTCTATGGTTGGGTTTTACCTTAATGATCTATAGTAGTTGCGGATGCTTGCTAGAGTTCCAATCATAAGTGCATATGATCCAACTAGAGAAAGTATGTTAGCTCATGCCTCCCCCTCATATAAAATTGCGATAATGATTACCGATCTAGTTATCGATTACCTAGGGACAAATAACTTTCTTGTGACAAAAATCTCTCTACTAAAACTAACTTAATTGTTTCTTTATCTAAACAGCCCCTATATTTTATTCACGTACTCTTTATTATCTTGCAAACCTATCGTATCACACCTACAAAGTACTTCTAGTTTCACACTTGTTCTAGGTAAAGCGAACGTTAAGTGCGCGTAGTGTTGTATCAGTGGTCAATAGAACTTGAAGGGAATAGAAATTCTACCTTTAGCTCCTCGTTGGGTTCGACACTCTTACTTATCAAGAAAGTCTACAATTGATCCCCGATACTTGTGGGTTACCAGGACGCTGGGTCCAAAGTTTCTGACGACAAAAACTCCTCCCTCTTGATTCCACTTTCTTTGGAGGAGATTGACAAGGTTGTAGCTTTCTCTAACACTAACTCCGCGCCTGGACCGGATGTCTTTTCTTTTTCCTTCTTCAAGAAATTCTGGCCCGTTCTCAAATCGCTCGTTTGTGCTGTCATCCAAGGATTCTGCCTAGGATTGGTAGACATCTCGCGTCTTAACTATGTTGTGCTCTCTCTAATCCCCAAGGTTAAAGGTGCTAACTCTATTCATCAATTTCGACCCATCACTCTCATTAATTACTTTACTAAATTCCCGGCTAAGGCATTTGCAACTCATCTTAGCCATGTTGCCCATAGGGTTATTAGTCGAACCTAGCCAACTTTCATTAACAGTCGCTTTATTCTTGTTGGTATTCTTAGCCTCCATGAAATTATCCATGATATTAGCTCTAGAGGGAACAAGGCCGTTATCCTCAAGTTAGACTTAGAGAAAGTGTACGACTAGATGAGTTGAGATTTTTTGAGGAGCGTGCTTATTGCCAAAGGTTTTGATGGTGCTTATGTGCACAATTTGATGCAATTTGTGTGTGGTGGGCACACTGTTGGAAATATGCCCTAGAGGTAATAATAAAAGGATTATTATTATATTTCTTTGTTCATGATAGTTGTCTTTTATTCATGCTATAATTGTATTATCCGGAAATCGTAATACACGTGTGAATACTTAGACCACAACATGTCCCTAGCGAGCCTCTAGTTGACTAGCTCGTTGATCAACAGATAGTCATGGTTTCCTGACTATGGACATTGGATGCCGTTGATAACGGGATCACATCATTAGGAGAATGATGTGATGGACAAGACCCAATCCTAAGCATAGCACAAGATCGTGTAGTTCGTTTTGCTAGAGCTTTTCCAATGTCAAGTATCTCTTCCTTAGACCATGAGATCGTGTAACTCCCGGATACCGTAGGAGTGCTTTGGGTGTACCAAACGTCACAACGTAACTGGGTGACTATAAAGGTGCACTACAGGTATCTCCGAAAGTGTGTGTTGGGTTGACACGGATCGAGACTGGGATTTGTCACTCCGTATAACGGAGAGGTATCACTGGGCCCACTCGGTATTGCATCATCATAATGAGCTCAAAGTGACCAAGTGTCTGGTCACGGGATCATGCATTAAGGTACAAGTAAAGTGACTTGCCGGCAACAAGATTGAACGAGGTATTGGGATACCGACGATCGAATCTCGGGCAAGAACATACCGTCTAACAAAGGGAATAGTGTACGGGGTTGCTTGAATCCTCGACATCGTGGTTCATCCGATGAGATCATCGAAGAGTATGTGGGAACCAACATGGGTATCCAGATCCCGCTGTTGGTTATTGACCGAAGAGCCGTCTCGGTCATGTCTGCATGTCTCCCGAACCCGTAGGGTCTACCCACTTAAGGTTCGATGACGCTAGGGTTGTATGAATATGAGTATGCAGCAAACTGAATGCTGTTCGGAGTCCCAGATGAGATCCCGGACATCACGAGGAGTTCTGGAATGGTCCGCAGGTAAAGAATTATATATAGGAAGTGCTGTTTCGGCCATCGGGAAAGTTTCAGGGTCACCCGGTATTGTACCGGGACCAGCGAAAGGGTCCCGGGGGTCCACCGGGTGGGGCCACCTATCCCGGAGGGCCCCGTGGGCTGAAGTGGGAGGGGAACCAGCCCCTAGTGGGCTGGTGCGCCCCCCTGGGCCCCCCTGCGCCTAGGGTTGGAAACCCTAGGTGGGGGGCGCGCCCCACTTGCCTTGGGGGGCACTCCACCCCCCCTGGCCGCCGCCCCCCTTGGGAGATTGGATCTCCCAGGGCCGGCGCCCCCCTGGGGGCCTATATAAAGGAGGAGGGGAGGGCAGCCACACCCTATGTCTTGGCACCTCCCCCCCTGCTACACCTCTTCCTCCTCCCGCAATAGCTTGGCGAAGCCCTGCCGGAGTCCTACTACATCCACCACCACGCCGTTGTGCTGCTGGATCTTCATCAACCTCTCCTTGCCCCTTGCTGGATCAAGACGGAGGAGACGTCACGCTGACCATACGTGTGTTGAACGCGGAGGTGCCGTCCGTTCGGCGCTAGGATCTCTGGTGATAGGATCACGACGAGAACGACTACCTCAACCCCGTTCTCTTGAACGCTTCCGCACGCGATCTACAAGTGGTATGTAGATGCATCTCTCTCCTATCACTCGTTGCTTAGATGAACTCATAGATGGATCTTGGTGAAACCGTAGCAAATTTTTTATTTTTTGCAACGTTCCCCAACAGTGGCATCATGAGCTAGGTCTATGCGTAGTTCTCTATTGCACGAGTAGAACACAAATCTGCTGTGGGGGTAGATCTTGTCAACTTGCTTGCAACTACTAGTATTTTCTTGCTTCAGCAGTATTGTGGGATGAAGCGGCCCGGACCTACCTTACACGTACGCTTACGTGAGACAGGTTCCACCGACTGACATGCACTAGTTGCATAAGGTGGCTAGCGGGTGTCTGTCTCTCCTACTTTAGTTGGAGCGGATTTGATGAAAAGGGTCCTTATGAAGGGTAAATAGAAGTTGACAAAATCACGTTGTGGTTATTTATAGGTAAGAAAACGTTCTTGCTAGAACCCAATTGCAGCCACGTAAAAGATGCAACAACAATTAGAGGACATCTAACTTGTTTTTGCAGCAATTGTCATGTGATGTGATATGGCCAGATGTTGTGATGAATGATGAATGATATATTGTGATGTATGAGATCATGTTCTTGTAATAGGAATCACGACTTGCATGTCGATGAGTATGACAACCGGCAGGAGCCATAGGAGTTGTCTTAATTATTGTATGACCTGCGTGTCAATGATTTAACGCCATGTAATTACTTTACTTTATTGATAAATCGTTAGCTATAGTAGTAGAAGTAATAGTTGGCGAGCAACTTCATGGAGGCACGATGATGGAGATCATGATGATGGAGATCATGGTGTCAGCCGGTGACGAAGATGATCATGGAGCCCCGAAGATGGAGATCGAAGGAGCTATATGATATTGGCCATATCATGTCACTACTTTATATAATTGCATGTGATGTTTATTATGTTTTATGCATCTTGTTTAGTTAGAATGGCGGTAGTAAATAAGATGATCCCTTATAATAATTTCAAGAAAGTGTTCCCCCTAACTGTGCACCGTTGCCAAAGTTCGTCGTTTCGAAGCACCACGTGATGATCGGGTGTGATAGATCGTTATGTTCACATACGACGGGTGTAAGACAGTTTTACACATGCATAAACACTTAGGGTTAACTTGACGAGCCTAACATGTACAGACATGGCCTCGGAACACAAGAGACCGAAAGGTCGAACATGAGTTGTACGGAAGATACAATCAACATGGAGATGTTCACCGATGATGACTAGTCCGTCTCACGTGATGATCGGACACGGCCTAGTCGACTCGGATCATGTAACACTTAGATGACTAGAGGGATGTCAAATCTGAGTGGGAGTTCATTAAATAATTTGATTAGATGGACTTAATTATCATGAACTTAGTCTAAAATCTTTGCAAAATATGTCTTGTAGATCAAATGGACAACGCTCATGTCAACATGAACTTCAACGCGTTCCTAGAGAAAACCAAGCTGAAAGATGATGGCAGCAACTATTTGGACTGGGTCCGGAACCTGAGGATCATCCTCATAGCAGCCAAGAAAGCATATGTCCTAGAAGGACTGCTAGGTGAAGCTTTCCCATCCCACAGAACCAAGACATTATGAACGCTTGGCAGTCACGTGCTGATGATTACTCCCTCGTTCAGTGCGGCATGCTTTACAGCTTAGAACCAGGGCTCCAAAAGCGTTTTGAGCAACACGGAGCATATGAGATGTTCGAGGAGCTGAAAATGGTTTTTCAAGCTCAGGCCCGGGTCGAGAGATATGAAGTGTCCGACAAGTTCTATAGTTATAAGATGGAGGAAAACAGTTCTGTCAGTGAGCAGATACTCAAAATGTCTAGGTTGCACAACCGCCTGTCCCAGCTGGAGATCAACCTCCCGAACGAGGCGGTCATTGACAGAATCCTTTAGTCGCTCCCACCGAGCTACAAGAGCTTTGTGATGAACTACAATATGCAGGGGATGGTGAAGACCATTCCTGAAGTATTTTCAATGCTGAAGTCAGCAGAGGTTGAAATCAAGAAAGAACATCAAGTGTTGATGGTCAATAAGACCACTAAGTTCAAGAAGGGCAAGGGTAAGAAGAACTTCAGGAAGTACGGCAAAGATGTTGCCGCACCCGGTAAGCCAGTTGTCGGGAAGAAGTCAAAGAATGGACCCAAGCCAGAGACTGAGTGCTTTTATTGCAAAGGGAAGGGTCACTGGAAGCGGAACCGCCCCAAATACTTAGCGGACAAGAAGGCGGGCAACACCAAGGGTATATGTGATATACATGTAATTGGTGTGTACCTTACCAGTACTCGTAGTAACTCCTGGGTATTTGATACCGGCGTCGTTGCTCACATTTATAACTCACAGTAGGAGCTAAGGAATAAGCGGAGACTGGCAAAGGACGAGGTGACGATGCGTGTCGGGAATGGTTCCAAGGTCGATGTGATCACCGTCGGCACGCTACCTCTACATTTACCCATGGGATTAGTTATGAACCTCAATAATTGTTATTTAGTGCCAAGTTTGAGCATCAACATTGTATCTGGATCTCGTTTAATACGAGATGGCTACTCATTTAAATCCGAGAATAATGGTTGTTCTATTTATATGAGAGATATGTTTTATGGTCATGCCCCGATGGTCAATGGTTTATTATTAATGAATCTCGAACGTAATGTTACACGTATTCATAGTGTGAATACCAAAAGATGTAAAGTTGATAACGATAGTACCACATACTTGTGGCATTGCCACCTTGGTCACATTGGTGTCAAACGCATGAAGAAGCTCCATGCTGATGGACTTTTAGAGTCTCTCGATTATGAATCATTTGACACATGCGAACCATGCCTCATGGGCAAAATGACCAAGACTCCGTTCTCCGGAACTATGGAGCGAGCAACCAACTTATTGGAAATCATACATACTGATGTGTGTGGTCCAATGAGTGTTGAGGCTCGCGGAGGATATCGTTATGTTCTCTCACTGAAGAGTTAAGTAGATATGGGTATGTCTACTTGATGAAACACAAGTCTGAGACCTTTGAAAAGTTCAAGGAATTTCAGAATGAAGTACAGAATCAACATGACCGAAAGATAAAATTCTTACGATCGGATCATGCAGGAGAATATTTAAGTCACGAATTTGGTATGCACTTAAGAAAATGTGGAATCGTTTCACAACTCACGCCGCCTGGAACACCTCAGCGTAACGGTGTGTCCGAACATCGTAATCGCACTCTATTGGATATGGTGCGATCTATGATGTCTCGTACCGATTTACCGCTATCATTCTGGGGATACGCTCTAGAGACAGCTACATTCACTTTAAATAGGGCACTGTCTAAATCCATTGAGATGACACCGTATGAATTATGGTTTGGGAAGAAACCTAAGCTGTCGTTTCTAAAAGTTTGGGGATGCGATGCTTATGTCAAGAAACTTCAACCTGAAAAGCTCGAACCCAAGTCGGAAAAAAGCGTCTTCATAGGATACCCCAAGGAAACCATTGGGTATACCTTCTACCTTAGATCCTAAGGCAAGATCTTTGTTGCCAAGAACAGATCCTTTCTGGAAAAAGAGTTTCTCTCGAAAGGAGTAAGTGGGAGGAAAGTAGAACTCGATGAAGTACTACCTCTTGAACCGGAAAGTAGTGTAGCTCAGGAAAATGTTCCTGTGGTGCCTGCACCGACTGGAGAGGAAATTAATGATGATGATCAAGGTACTTCGGATCAAGTTGCTACTGAACTTCGTAGGTCCATGAGGAAACGTTCCACACCAGAGTGGTATGGCAACCCTGTCCTGGAAATCATGTTGTTAGACAACGTTGAACCTTCGAACTATGAAGAAGCGATGGCGGGCCCAGATTCCAACAAATGGCTAGAAGCCATGCAATCAGAGATAGAATCCATGTATGAAAACAAATTATGGACTTTGACTGACTTGCCCAATGATCGGCGAGCGATAGAAAACAAATGGATCTTTAAGAAGAAGACGGACGCGGATGGTAATGTCACCATCTATAAAGCTCGACTTGTTGCTAAGGGTTATCGACAAGTTCAAGGGGTTGACTACGATGAGACTTTCTCTCCCATAGTGAAGCTTAAGTCCGTCCGAATCATGTTAGCAATTACCGCATACTATGATTATGAGATATGGCAGATGGACGTCAAAACGGCATTCCTTAACGGTTATCTTAAGGAAGAGCTGTATATGATGCAACTGGAAGGTTTTGTCGATCCTAAGAATGCTAACAAAGTATGCAAGCTCCAGCGATCCATTTATGGGCTGGTGCAAGCATCTCGGAGTTGGAACATTCGCTTTGATGAGATGATCAAAGCGTTTGGGTTTATGTAGACTTATGGAGAAGCCTGCGTTTACAAGAAAGTGAGTGGGAGCTCTGTAGCATTTCTCATATTATATGTAGATGACATACTTTTGATGGGAAATGATATAGAACTCTTGGACAACATTAAGGCCTACTTGAATAAGGGTTTTTCAATGAAGGACCTTGGAGAAGCTGCTTACATATTAGGCATCAAGATCTATAGGGATAGATCGAGACGCCTCATATGTCTTTCACAAAGCACATACCTTGATAAGATTTTGAAGAAGTTCAAAATGGATCAGTCCAAGAAAGGTTTCTTGCCTGTATTGCAAGGTGTAAGATTGAGCTCGGCTCAATGCCCGACCACGGCAAAAGATAAAGAAGAGATGAGTGTCATCCCCTATGCCTCATCCATAGGATCTATTATGTATGCCATGGTGTGTACCAGACCTGATGTAAACCTTGTCGTAAGTTTGGTAGGAAGGTACCAAAGTAATCCCGGCAAGGAACACTGGACAGCGGTCAAGAATATCCTAAAGTACCTGAAAAGGACAAAGGACATGTTTCTCGTTTATGGAGGTGACGAAGAGCTCGTCGTAAAGGGTTACGTCGATGCTAGCTTCGACACAGATCTGGATGACTCTAAGTCACAAACCGGATACGTGTATATGTTGAATCGTGGAGTAGTGAGCTGGTGCAGTTGCAAGCAGAGCGTTGTGGCGGGATCTACATGTGAAGCGGAGTACATGGCAGCCTGGGAGGTAGCGCATGAAGCAATATGGATGAAGGAGTTCATCACCGACCTAGGAGTCATACCCAATGCGTCGGGGCCAATCACTCTCTTCTGTGACAACACTGGAGCTATTGCCCTTGCCAAGGAGCCCAGGTTTCACAAGAAGACCAGGCACATCAAGCGTCGTTTCAACTCCATCCATGAAAATGTTCAAGATGGAGACATAGATATTTGCAAAGTACATACGGATCTGAATGTCGCAGATCTGTTGACTAAACCTCTTCCGCGAGCAAAACATGATCAACACCAGAACTCTATGGGTGTTCGATTCATAACAATGTAACTAGATTATTGACTCTAGTGCAAGTGGGAGACTGTTGGAAATATGCCCTAGAGGCAATAATAAAAGGATTATTATTATATTTCTTTGTTCATGATAGTTGTCTTTTATTCATGCTATAATTGTATTATCCGGAAATCGTAATACACATGTGAATACTTAGACCACAACATGTCCCTAGTGATCCTCTAGTTGACTAGCTCGTTGATCAACAGATAGTCATGGTTTCCTGAGTATGGACATTGGATGTCGTTGATAACGGGATCACATCATTAGGAGAATGATGTGATGGACAAGACCCAATCCTAAGCATACCACAAGATCGTGTAGTTCATTTAGCTAGAGCTTTTCCAATGTCAAGTATCTCTTCCTTAGACCATGAGATCGTGTAACTCCCGGATATCGTAGGAGTGCTTTGGGTGTACCAAACGTCACAACATAACTGGGTGACTATAAAGGTGCACTACAGGTATCTCCGAAAGTGTGTGTTGGGTTGACACGGATTGAGACTGGGATTTGTCACTCCGTATAACGGAGAGGTATCACTAGGCCCACTCGGTAGTGCACCATCATAATGAGCTCAAAGTGACCAATTGTATGGTCACGGGATCATGAATTACGGTACGAGTAAAGTGACTTGCTGGCAAACGAGATTGAACGAGGTATTGGGATACCGACGATCGAATCTCGGGCAAGTAACATACCGTCTGACAAAGGGAATATTATACGGGGTTGCTTGAATCCTCGACATCGTGGTTCAGTCGATGAGATCATCGATGAGTGTGTGGGAACCAACATGGGTATCTAGATCCTGCTGTTGGTTATTGACCGGAGAGCCGTCTCGGTCATGTCTGCATGTCTCTCGAACCCATAGGGTCTACACACTTAAGGTTCGGTGATGCTAGGGTTGTATGAATATGAGTATGCAGCAAACCGAATGTTGTTCGGAGTCCCGTATGAGATCTCGGACGTCACGAGGAGTTCCGGAATGGTCCGGAGGTAAAGAATTATATATAGGAAGTGCTGTTTCGGCAATCGGGAAAATTTCGGGGTCACCCGGTATTGTACCGGGACCGCCGGAAGGGTCCCGGGGGTTCACCGGGTGGGGCCACCTATCCCGGAGGGCCCCGTGGGCTGAAGTGGGAGGGGAACCAGCCCCTAGTGGGCTGGTGCACCCCCCTGCCCCCCCCCCTGCGCCTAGGGTTGGAAACCCTAGGTGGGGGGCGCGCCCCACTTAACTTGGGGGGCACTCCACCCCCCTGGCCGCCGCCCCCCTTGGGAGATTGGATCTCCCAGGGCCGGCGCCCCCCTGGGGGCCGATATAAAGGAGGGGGGAGGGCAGCCACACACTGTGTCTTGGCGCCTCCCTCCCCCTGCTACACCTCTTCCTCCTCCCGCAATAGCTTGGCGAAGCCCTGCCGGAGTCCTGCTGCATCCACCACCACGCCGTTGTGCTGCTGGATCTTCATCAACCTCTCCTTCCCCCTTGCTAGATCAAGACGGAGGAGACGTCACGCTGACCGTACGTGTGTTGAACGCAGAGGTGCCGTCCGTTCGGTGCTAGGATCTCCGGTGATAGGATCACGACGAGAACGACTACCTCAACCCCGTTCTCTTGAATGCTTCCGAACGCGATCTACAAGTTGTATGTAGATGCATCTCTCTCCTATCACTCGTTGCTTAGATGAACTCATAGATGGATCTTGGTGAAATCGTAGCAAAAATTTTATTTTCTGCAACGTTCCCCAACACACACAACAGTTAGCGTTAATGGGGTAGTTGGCCCCTCTTTCCCTAACGGCCCTGGGTTGTAGCAAGGTGACCCCGTCTCTCCTATTCTCTTCAATTTCGTTGCTGATGTTCTATCCTGCCTCCTAAATAGGGTTGCCAGTTCTGGTCACATCACCCCAGTGGTCTCTCACTTGATCCTCTTTGGGGTGTCTCACTTTCAATACACTGATGATACTATCATTTTGGTGGAATCGAACAACTTATGTGTGGCTAACTTGAATATTATCCTCCTCTATTTGGAGGCACTTTTTGGTTTAAAATTAATTTCTCTAAAAGTGAAGTTATTGTCACTGGTGGGTCTACCATAGAGGCATTGCGTGTTGCCAATATGTTGAATTGCAACCTAGGCTCTTTCCCCTTTAAGTACTCCATCCGTCCTCAATTACTTGTTGCACAAATGAAAAAATGGATGTATCCAGAACTAAAATATGTCTAGATACATCCATTTCTTCGACAAGTAATTTCGGACGGAGGGTTTGGTATATCTATGTGGCACCCCGGCTCAGAGCGACCGGTTTACCTTGCATTGCCAGCCCAGAGATCTTGTCTTCTGGCAACACACAACGACTTGGTACAGAAAACAACCACTTTATTCATGCTAGCGGAACATAGTTCATATTACAACAGTTAGCAAGGCCAAGCGGCACACACGGTGCGGCTGAACAATATGTACATTATTTAGTGAACATAAAGGGGCCTCGATCATGAAAACTACTCGACAGCGGAACAATGTCATAGCGGGACTCCATATCACAAGGACACCAACGTGGACACGGTCTAGACTCGGACATCTCTCCTTTCCAATGGAACTTTCCCGAAATCTGGCATGACACGCCAGGTCAGTACATTGAATGTACTTGCAAGCTCACAATAAGTATAAACTAGATGACAGACAATATTATGATATTTATCCAATTTAATCAACAATGCAACTATATAACCAACATGATGTGACTATTCTCAATAGGTACTCATTCTCCCAACTTGCTTACCTGGTGTGACCAACGAACATAATATTACCAAAACATACTCGTGATCCTTACGGCGATCAAAACCCGACCATTTCATGGCCCGTGATCCTTACGGCGATCACAACCCAACCAACTCGTGGCCCGTGATCCTTACGGCGATCACAACCCGACCAACTCGTGGCCCGTGATCCTTACGGCGATCACAACCCGACAACTCATGTCCAACTCAACATGATGACCTCACTGTCATCCTTAGTGCAATTTGGTGTGCATATTTATTAAATGTTGACCCATGGTGTACCTTACTTTCGAGCATGTCCGTATTCGTGACCTCGGCTATCGATAGATTAAATACACTCTGCAGAGGTTAGTACACTGTACCCACACTACGAAACCCATGGCCTCACTCTCCCATCCGAGTGGACCAACAACGTTCCAACGAAACCATTTCACTGTCATGGCACTCTCCCGGCCCCTCCGACTCAGACCCCACCAGGCTAGTCCTGGGTGGCCCCGTGTGTACCTCCAGACACCTCGACCACCATCGTGGCCACGATCCACACTGGGATCCGGTACCAAACTTAACATAACAATGGGCTCACAAGGTTATGCTTGCCTATCGGGCCAGGGTACATCACGCCCATAACCTTCCCTAAATTGAGTTACCGACCAGAGGCACGACAATGAAACGCATTAAGGCCGTCCCATACCGGCAAATGTGGTTGCACTGGGAAAGACTCGTTTCAGTGGCACCACGACCCGGTCAACAACATGTTCAAGTTGAATTATTAATCAGGTTCAACTTTAGTGTAAAAAGAAAATAACCAGTGTCATACTACCATACCATGCATCACTTAACATATGCAACACATAACCGTGCAAAACTACACCAACTGCGCTCCCACGGAGCCAACATAAACTCATGCTACTATACTAGTAAAAACCTCTCTTTACTCATACCAGAACTATTTCTAACAATAACCATCATTATATCTCATGCAAAATAATATTTAAACAACTCATCAAATTCTATGACCATATTATTTATTTAACTCTTGCAACTCAGTTCTCATTATCTTACCAACAATATTTACTACTGAAGTTCAAGCATTTTAACATAGCAAGCATATAACAGAATATTTTATAACTAATTTAAATGCATCAATATTCATAAGTTCAAGTATGAAAATCAAAAATATTGAAGTGGCACAATGAAAATGTTACTGTGGCTTGCCTTAGTACTAATGAGGTTCACAAAGCTCATGGTGATCCTCAAGACAAGCTAGTTCCTCTGAAAACATTCAAAAACCACTATAGAAAAATATCAAGAAACCTTCTGAAAATTGCCAGAAAATCTAGACAGCAAGGAAAAATCCCATCTTTTGGGAGTTGTTAGATTTTTGGACAAAGAACACAATGCAAAAAGAATCACTTCATTTGGACTTGTAGAATAAAAGTTATGGTTGTTTGAATGCTACAGGAATTTAAATAAATTTGAAAAAGAAAATAGAGGGGGGGTGACATCGATGGCGTATTTTCCCTGGGCGCCACCACTCATACCACTTCGCGCGTGTAGTGAGTGGCTGACTAGCCCCGCTAGTCAGGCCGGAAGGGGGGAGAAAGAAACAGAGAGGCGCGGCACTTCGCCGGAGCTTACACCGGCGTTGAGGCATCTTGGAGGAAAACGAGAGGGAGGGATCGACGGAGAAGGTTCTTGCGCAACTGCCCGTACCCGTAGCTTGGCTAATGGTGACCGGACGGTGTCAGATTCTTCCTCGCAAGCGGAAGCAGATACCGGTGGTCGCTGGAGATGAGGAAGACGACGGCTAGGGGCGGCTCCAGGGGCTCGGGCTTGGTGCGTTAGCTTCAAGGAGGAGAGGCGGAGGCCTTGGCGGGGTCGCCTTGGCTTGGGGCGGCCGGAGCTGCGGGGACAATCCAGAGGGGATCGCCGACGAGCTCGGCTTGGGGACGGCAGCCCGCGGCCTCCCCGGCCGGGCTGCGGCTTCTAGTGGCTATAGGAGGGAATGGTGGTGAGCTGTGATGCTCCAGGAGGCTGCGGAGGGAGGTTTTTATAGGCGGGGCGGCAAGGAGGGCTCGGGCTCCGCCGGAGGACAGTTGTCTCCGGCGCCCGGCGATGAATGGTGCCAGAGAGAGGGGGAAGGCGACGGGGTTCACGCGGGAGCTGTGCGCGGACGCGGACGAGCACATGAGCGAGGAGGAAGGGACGAACACAGTGCGCGGGCACTGTGCCATTGGCCGGACCATGGCCGTTCTCGCTATGGCGAGCTCCGGCGTCAGCGAGCGGCAGGGAGGAGTAAAGGGGGTGGAGACGAGGATGGTGGCAAGGGGGGACATGCTCTGGCTGGCCGAGCAGCGAGCACGCGCGCCACAGAGGCGCTGGCAACACGCAGAGCGCGTGATTGGCATGCCAGCACCCTCGGACGAACGCGGTCACCGCGTGGACCGTGACATCAGACCACATATGCACTAACCATGATGTCTGGCGCGTAGTCCTTAGTAACTAGGGTGTTACCACGACTTGGTTTGTTCCCAGGTGCAGTAGAAGTGAAAGGGTGAAGAGGTTAAGTTTCTGGACAGAAACTTTGAACAGTTACTGTGGTCAAACCACAGGGATTCAAGGGCTGAGCTTTGGGGGTTTTACTGACTCTTACTAAGGTGAATAAGCATAGGGAAAACCAACTACATTGGAGCTAGTAAAAAGGTAGTTTCTGTAGAAACTACCATTTTAGCCCAGAAGTGAAAATATTTTTTGTAGCCAAAATACTCCAAAGAGTAGTGAAATATTTTTGCTCAGAAATGTGCCCTAGGGTCCAGAGAATATTTGGGATTTTTCTCAGGATTTTTAGGGCAACAGAAATGAGGGTTGCTTTGGAGGTCAAAGAGTTTAGCTAGGGTTTAAGAGGCAAAATGAATATTTTTCATCTAAGAAAAATATTCCAAACAATATTGTTGGGTTGGCCAGGGGTGAAATGATGGATTAGAAGAGGAGAGGGGGCACTTGGGTGAAAATCAAGGGATACCCAAGTGATCAAGTCCAAATGGAATGATTCAAAACTCCAAATCCAAAATCAACTCAACTGAAAATCAAGCAAAGAAAAGGGCAAAAACCAGGCTGTGACAAACCTCCCCCACTTAGAATGAATCTCTTTCTCGAGATTCGGTTGCTTGGGAAAACCATTCTGGATAACATGCCCTTAGAAATTCTTCTGATTCCCAGGTTGATTCTGACTCGGTATGATGCATCCATTGAACCTTGTAAAAGTTTCGTGACTTACTGCGAGTGACTCTTTCCATCTGATCCAAAATTTTCACTGGCCTCTCTTCATAGGTCAAATCCTTTGCTAGCTCTATCTCTGTCAAATTGGTCTTTTTCTTGGGTGGTGAGATGCACCATCGCAGTTGTGAAACATGGAACACATTGTGCACGTTGGACAGTTCCGGAGGCAGTTCCAACTGATATGCCACAGCACCTACTCGTGTCATGACGGGAAATGGACCAATAAACCTGGGTGCCAATTTTCCACGGGTTTGGAATCTTCTTACTCCCTTCATGGGGGTGACTCAAAGATAGACATGTTCTCCGGGTTCAAAACTGATCTGCCGGTGCTTTGCATCGTAATAGCTTTTCTGTCATGATTTGGCCAGCTGTAATCTGTCTCGGATCTCCTTGACTTGCTTTTCGGCCTCCAGCATGAGATCTGTTCCAAAAATACGGCTGTCTCCGGTTTGAGACCAATTTAATGGAGTGCGGCACTTACGGCCATACAAAGCTTCATAAGGTGACATCTTTAAACTGGTCTGGAACCCATTGTTATACGAGAACTTGGCGTATGGCAAGCAATCTTCGCATTGTGGTCCTTGGGCTAAAACACAGGCTCGGAGCATATCTTCGAGTATATGATTTACTCTTTCCATTTGCCCATCCGTCTGAGGAGGATAAGCAGTGCTGTATTTTAATTCCATCCCAAGGGCTTGATGGAGACGAGTCCAGAAAGTAGAGGTGAAAAGTGAGCCTTCGTCAGTAGTGATGGTTCTGGGAACTCCATGCAAACTGACAATCCTGGATACATACAGTCGGGCAAGCTCATCTGCTCGGTATGATGTTTTGACTGGGAGAAAGTGAGCCACCTTGGTTAACGTGTCCACTATGACCCAGATCGCATTATTGCCTCGTCGGGTCCTGGGTAATCCTGTGATGAAATCCATACAGACATCGTCCCATTTCCATTGTGACACGGGCAGTGGTTGGAGAAGTCCGCCTGGTTTCTGATATTCCTCCTTAACTTTGTTGCATATGTCGCAACAGACCACGAAATAAGCAATGTCTTTCTTCATTCCATCCCACCAGAATATTTGTCGAAGGTCTTCATACATTTTTGTGCCTCCAGGGTGGATTGAATACGAGGACTCGTGGGCTTCTGACAAAATTTTATGCTTTAGGTTAGCTTGATTAGGCACACAAATTCTTCCCCTGAATCGGAGGGTACCGTACTGATCCTTCGAAAAATCGGATGACTTGATGCGTTTCTGCAGTTTGGCATCGTCGGGCTGGGCCTTGTGGATTTCTTCCTCATGAGTAGGAGCGACCATCAGAATATTGGCAAGACTAGCCCCAACAATGACCAGGTTGAGCTGAGCAATTTCTTCTTTGAGTTCGGAAGGCAGAGACTCTAGCATGACGTTTAAACTGACGGGCCTTCGACTGAGTACATGAGCAACCACGTTGGCTTTACCCGGATGGTAATTTATTCCAAGATCATAATCCTTGACCAACTCCGGCCATCTTCGCTGACGGAGGTTTAAATCAGGCTGAGTAAATATGTATTTGAGACTTTTGTGGTCGGTAAAGATTTGGCACCTTTTTCCAATGAGGTAGTGTCTCCAAATTTTTAAAGCATGAACTACCGCGGCCAATTCCAAATCATGAGTGGGGTAATTGCCTTCATGGGGTCGTAGCTGCCGTGAGGCCTAGGCTACTAGCTTGCCATCTTGCATAAGCACGCACCCAAGTCCTTGTCGGGAAGTGTCGCAATATATGTCAAAGCTGCGGTAGATATCTGGAAGTGCTAATACCGGCGCAATATACATCAACCCTTCAACGAAACGACAGTAATATCCGGCTAATCCAAGAAAACTCCGGATCTGAGACACGGTGGCGGGTGGCAATCAGTCGAGCACGTATTTTAATTTGCTTGGGTCCACGGCTATTCCTTCAGCGGATAGTACATGCCCGAGGAATCCAACTTGCTTGAGCCAAAACTCGCATTTACTGAACTTGGCATACCACTGGTACTCACGGAGTCGTTGTAGTACTGCGTGGAGGTGTCCTTTATGCTCTTCTTCACTTCTTGAATAAATAAGTATATCATCGATGAAGACGACCACGAACTTATCGAGGAAATACATGAACACTTTTGTTCATCATGTGCATGAAGAAGGCGGGGGCGTTGGTGAGGCCGAAGGACATGACGGTATATTCATAAAGACCTTAGCGAGTGGTGAACGAGGTCTTGGGAATATCCTCCTTTTTAATTTTGAGCTGGTAATATCCAGTCTGCAAATCAATCTTTGAGAATACCTTGGCTCCACTGAGCTGATCAAACAAATCATCAATTCTTGGTAGAGGGTATTTGTTTTTGATCATGAAATCATTCAACTATCAGTAATCCACACACATACGAAGGCTGCCATCTTTCTTGTACACAAAAATAGCGGGTGATTCCCATGGCGAGGAACTGGGGCGGATATATCCTTTTTGGAGCATTTCATCAAGCTGTTTCTTTAGCTCCACCAATTCGGATGACGGCATTCAATAATATTTCTAGTGTATTGGTGTGGTTCTGGGCACAAGTTCTATTGCAAACTCAAGCTCTTGGTCAGGTGGCATGCCTGGCAGTTCTTCTGGGAATACATTGGGAAACTCACTGACCACGGGAATTAATTCCATTTCTGCTATTGCTGTAAAAACCATTTCTTTGGAGGGTATGCTTCTACGAGCAATAAACTTGGTAGCTTGTCCCTCTTGTCCGGTCAAATTGACTTCCCGGGTCGCACAATTTATGCATACTTGGTACTGAGTCAGCCAATTCATACCCAAGATGACATCCAATTTTTCAGACTCAATTAGTATCAAAGACCTCGAAAACGGTTTCGTTGATCCTGACTTCCAAATTGCGGCAGACAAGATTGCTTTGAATAATAGATCCTGGGGTTTGTACCAACATATTCTTGCCCAAAAGCGAACAAGGAAACTTGTTTTGGGCGACAAAACTCTGAGAAATAAAAGAGTGGGAAGCCCCAGAGTCAAATAAAATTATTATTAACATGGAACATACCAATGATGACTTCGGGATTTTCTTGGGATTCATCAGCTGAAATGTGGTGAGCGTATCCCGTGACGTCGTGCTGACTTGGACCGGCTTCCAAATAATGGATTTGAGGCTTGAACGTAGCATTGGTCCGGGTGTTCTTGGGACACTGTTTGGCATAATGTCCGGTTTGTCCGCAACTATAACAGGAATTGTTGCGCAGGCGATTCTCCATAACTGGGTTGAGCACATCATTCTTCACTTGGGTGGTGGTCTTGTTAACATTTTGTTGCCAACTGGGCTGGTATGCCATCGGAGTTGGCTGCCAGGTACGAACCTTCTGCGCTGGTTGTATTTCCTTCTTGGGCTCAAACTTGCATTTGTGATCGGTATGGGCAGACTTAGTATCTGACACGAGCTTGTGTTCCCTTTCAGCAATGAAAGCCTTGTTCACCAGGGTTTGGAAATCTGGAAAGTCGAACATACTGAGAGCACAACGAAGTTGCGGGTTTAATCCACCAAGAATTCGGTCCATCTTCCTTTCTTCAGTGGCCACGTCATATTGAGAGTAACGTGACAAGTGATTGAATTTTTGTAAATATTCTCCCACTGACTGACTTCCTTGGAGGAGCGCTAGAAATTCACGCTGCTTGGTCTTCATAATTCTCGCAGGGATGTGATACTTTCAGAATTGCTCCTTGAATCTTGACCAGGTAATTGCTGCATTTTTTGTCCCTATGGCTTTCTCACTTTCCCACCATATGGTAGCAGCGCCTTCTAGATAATGTGTTACAAATGGAACTTTATCCTCTTCATCAGTTCGAGCAACCTCAAGTTTCTTTTCCATGGTTCTTAACCAACCATCTGCATCCAAGGGATCAATGGCCTTACTGAAACTGGGAGGCTTAGTCCTTTGAAAATCAGATAGCTTGGAGTGAGAGGCAGGCTGATTCCCATTCTGCCCAACCATTGCTTGAATACTTCTGGATATTTCCATTAGATCATTGTTTCATCGTTCCTCGAACATACGCATAATTTACTCGGTGGAGGGCGGATTTGGCGGTGGAGGCAGTGGTGGAACGTATGGCTCGGGTGATTGTCCTGCCTGTCGTGCGGAACGCCAAACAGGAGAACCCTAACGAACGTTACTACTGCAGCCTCCCCGCGTCATCCTAATATGATTTTTCCCAAGTCAACGCAACCGAGATGAGAAGCATTCAACAAAAACTAGGGAGAAGCCAGCAACAAAAACCAAGCGAAACCGAAAAGACGAAGAAAATACGGCGAATAAAGTCCAACATAATTATACATAGACTCATACATGAAAGATAACAACATGCCAGGTCCAACTACCCTCATACATGAAACGAGACATCATGACTAGCACGATTACAACCATACTCCATCCCGACAACTGAGAATACTCGAAAGCTCTACTGCTCGGCTGGTGCTGCGGGGTCCTCTCCTGATGCGGACTCGGATCCAGAACTAACAGGGTTTAACGGAGACCTCCGGGTTAAAAGTGACACGACGACGCTGCCTCGAGGGCTCTCCCTCAGGGGCAGGTGGAGGGCGGATCATTGGGGCTGCAGGAGTGGCGAGGAGTGAAACCCACTCTACAGGAGCACTAAGGGGACTCGCAGTCGCAGTGCCCGAGCTACTCAGGGGAGTAACCGGAGAAACAGGGGATCTAGAACTAGCAGGAACGTAGGGAATAATTCCCATAGATGGAGAAGTAGTGGCTGAGCGAGCAGAGACTAAAGTAGAGGCTAAAGCAGTACGGACATGACTCAGCTCACGAGCCAGCTCGTAGATCAGAAAATAGCTAGCAGTGATGTAGCGAGAAAGGTGGCTAGTGACACTATCGGACTCCGGATCAATGACAGGGAAACAAACACTGCCATTATCGTGGAGAGAAGGGTAAGAATGGAAACATGGGTGATTCTGCATTCGGACCTCGTTGTAGCGGAGCTCAACAAGTATCTCGAATGCAGCAAACTGGAAAGCCCGAGAAGCGGAAGAAGTGTAGCCGCTACGAGAGGTACGAGTGTAAGAACTGGAATCGGAACTGGTGCGCAGAGTAACCACGATGTGATACTCATACACTGAGTCAGCTAGGCGCTCTCGGTACACACGATAGACGAGATCGTCTCCGTGAGGGTACAGCCGACGCCACACGTTACGAAGGAGATGTGGCGACGTGTACGGCATCAGCTGCACCTGGCACAGATACAGCACCGGAGCCATCTACACTCACAACCATTAGCAGGTTAGCATAGAAAAATAATAATCAGTGCAAGAAATGCAACAACCAGCTACAACTATTACCGGCACTCAGCTACAACTCATATCTAGCGTCCAGTTAACTCGGCTTAGTCTAGCATGGCCCACAGTCAGCGTGGCTCTGATACCAAGCATTGTGGCACCCCGGCTCAGAGCGACCGGTTTACCTTGCATTACCAGCCCAGAGATCTTGTCTTCTGGCAACACACAATGACATGGTATAGAAAACAACCGCTTTATTCAGGCTAGTGGAACATAGTTCATATTACAACAGTTAGCGAGGCCAAGAGGCACACACGGTGCGGCTGAACAATATGTACATTATTTAGTGAACATAAAGGGGCCTCGATCATGAAAACTACTCGGCAGCGGAACAACATCGTAGCGGGACTCCATAGCACAAGGACACAGACGTGACACGGTCTAGACTCGGACAACACTCCTTTCCAACGGAACTTTCTTGAAATCTGGCATGACATGCCAGGTCAGTACATTGAATGTACTTGCAAGCTCACAATAAGCATAAACAAGATGACAGACAATATTATGATATTTATCCAATTTAATCAACAATACAACTATATAACCAACATGATGTGACTATTCTCAACAGGTACTCATTCTCCCAACTTGCTTACCCGGTGTGACCAACAAACATAATATTACCAAAACATACTCGTGATCATTACGACGATCACAACACGACCATTTCATGGCCCGTGATCGTTACAGCGATCACAACCCGACCAACTCGTGGCCCGTGATCCTTACGGCGATCACAACCCGACCAACTTGTGGCCCGTGATCCTTATGGCAATCACAACCCGACAACTCATGTGCAACTCAACACGATGACCTCACTGTCATCCTTAGTGCAATTTAGTGTGCATATTTATTAAGTGTTGACCCATGGTGTACCTTACTTTTGAGCGTGTCCGTATCCGTGGACTCGGCTATCGATAGATTAAATACACTCTGTAGAGGTTAGTACACTGTACCCACACTACGGAACCCATGGCCTCACTCTCCAATCTGAGTGGACCAACACCGTTCCGAAGAAACCATTTCACTGTCATGACACTCTCCCGGCCCCTCTGACTCAGACCCCACCGGGCTAGTCCTGGGTGGCCCCGTGTCTACCTCCAGACACCTCGACCACCGTCGTGGCCACGATCCACACTGGGATCCGATACCAAACTTAACTTAACAACGGGCTCACAAGATTATGCTTGCCTACCGGGCCAGGGTACAGCACGCCCATAACCTTCCCTAAATTGAGGTACCAACCAGAGGCACGACAATGAAACGCATTAAGGCCGTCCCATACCGGCAAATGTGGTTACACTGGGAAAGACTCGTTTAACCGGCACCACGTCCCGGTCAGCAACATGTTCAAGTTGAATTATTAATCAGGTTCAACTTTAGTGTAAAAAGAAAATAACCATTGTCATACTGCCATACCATGCATCACTTAATATATGCAACACATAACCGTGCAAAACTGCACCAACTGCGCTCCGACGGAGCCAACATAAACTCATGCTACTATACTGGTAAAAACCTCTCTTTACTCATACCAGAACTATTTCTAACATAACCATCATTATATCTCATGCAAAATAATATTTAAACTACTCATCAAATTCTATGACCATATTATTTATTTAACTCTTGCAACTCAGTTCTCATTATCTTACCAACAATATTTACTTCAAACACACTGAAGTTCAAGCATTTTAACATAGCAAGCATATAACATAATATACTTATTATATAACAAATTTGAATGCACCAATATTCATAAGTTAAAGTATAAAAATCAAAAATATTGAAGTGGCACCATGAGAATGTTATTGTGGCTTGCCTTAATACTGATGAGGTTCACAAAGCTCCTGGTGATCCTCAAGACAAGCTGGTTCCTCTGAAAACATTCAAAAACCACAATTGAAAAATATCAAGAAACCTTCTGAAAATTGCCAGAAAATCTAGACAGCAAGGAAAAATCCCATCTTTTGGGAGCCGTTAGATTTTTGGACAAAGAACACAATGCAAAAAGAATCACTGCATTTGGACTTGTAGAATAAAAGTTATGGCTGTTTGAATGCTACTGGAATTTAAGTAAATTTGAAAAAGAAAACAGAGGGGGGGGGGTGACGTCGATGGCGTATTTTCCCTAGGCGCCACCACTCATACCGCTTCGCGCGCAGAGTGGCTGACTAGCGGGCTCGGCTAGTCAGGTCAGAGGGAGGGGAGAAAGAAACAGAGAGGCGCGGCCCTTTGCCGGAGCTTACGCCGGTGTTGAGGCATCTTGGAGGAAAACGAGAGGGAGGGATCAACGGAGAAGGTTCTTGCGCTACTGCCAGTACCCGTAGCTTGGCTAATGGTGACCGGACGACATCAGATTCTTCCTCGCAAGCGGAGGCAGAACACGGTGGTCGCCGGAGATGAGGAAGATGACGGCTAGCGGTGGCTCCAGGGGCTTGGGCTTGGCGCGTTAGCGTCACGGAGGAGACGCGGAGGCCTTGGCGGGGTCGCCTTGGCTTGGGGCGGCCGAAGCTGCGGGGACGATCTGGAGGGGATCGCCGGCAAGCTCGGCTCGGGGACCGCAGCCCGCGGCCTGCCCGGCCGTGCTGCGGCTTCTAGTGGCTATAGGAGGGAGTGGTGGTGAGCTGCGATGCTCCATAAGGCTGTGGAGGGAGGTTTTATAGGCGGGGCGGCGAGGAGGGCTCGGGCTCTGCCGGAGGAGAGCTGTCTCCGGTGCCCGGCGATGAATGGTGCCAGAGAGAGAGGGGGAAGGCGACAGGGTTCACGCGGGAGCTGTGCACGGACGCGGACGAGCACAGGAGCGAGGAGGAAAGGGACGAACATAGTGCGCGGGCACTGTGCCGTTGGCCGGACCCTGCCCTTGCTCACTGCGGCGAGCTCCGGCGTCGGCGAGCGGCAGGGAGGAGTAAAGGGGGTGGAGACAAGGATGGTGGCGAGGGGGGACACGCTCTGGCTGGCCGAGCAGCGAGCACGCGCGCCACAGAGGCACTGGCGATGCGCAGAGCGCGCGTTTGGCATGCCAGCACCCTCGGACGAACGCGGTCACCGCATGGACCGTGACATCATGCCTCATATGCACTAACCATGATGTCTGGCGCGTAGTCCTTAGTAAACTAGGGTGTTACCACGGCTTGGTTTGTTCCCAGGTGTAGTAGAAGTGAAATGGTGAAGAGGTTAAGTTTCTGGACAGAAACTTTGAACAGTTACTGTGGTCACACCACAGGGATTCAAGGGCTGAGCTTTGGGGGTTCTACTGACTCTTACTAAGGTGAATAAGCACAGGGAAAACTAGCTACATTGGAGCTAGTAAAAAGGTAGTTGTTGTAGAAACTACCATTTCAGCCCAGAAGTGAAAATATTTTCTGTAACCAAAATACTCCAAAGAGTCGTGAAATATGTTTGCTCAGAAATGTGCCCTAGGGTCCAAAGAATATTTGGGATTTTTCTCAAGATTTTTAGGGAAACAGAAATGAGGGTTGCTTTGGAGGTCAAAGAGTTTAGCTAGGGTTTAAGAGGCAAAATGAATATTTTTCATTTAAATGTGTACTTTATTTGTACTCCTAGTAGCACCAGGCTATGAGATACCGGTTCGGTTGCTAAGTGTTAGTAACTCGAAATAAAAAGCTACGGAACAAATGGAGACTAGCTAAAGGTGAGATGATGATATGTGTTGGAAGTGTTTCCAAGGTTGATGTGATCAAGCATCGCATGCTCCCTCTACCATCGAGATTCGTGTTAAACCTAAATAATTGTTATTTGGTGTTTGCATTGAGCATAGACATGATTGGATTATGTTTATCGCAATATGGTTATTCATTTAAGGAGAATAATGGTTACTCTGTTTATTTGAATAATACCTTCAATGGTCTTGCACCTAAAATGAATGATTTACTGAATCTCGATCGCAGTGATACACATGTTCATGCCAGAAGATATAAGATAGTAATGATAGTACCACATACTTGTGGCACTACCACTTGAGTCATATTGGTATAAAACGCATGAAGAAGCTCCATGTTTGATGGATCTTTGGACTCACTCGTTTTTGAAAAGATTAAGACATGCGAACCATGTCTATTGGTATATATGCATGAAGAAACTCCATACAGATGGATCGTTTGGACTCACTTGATTTTGAATCACTTGAGACATGCAAATCATACCACATGGGCAAGATGACTGAAGGCCTCGTATTCAGTGAGATGGAACAAGAGAGCAACTTGTTGGAAGTAATACATTTGATGTGTGCAATCCAATGAGTGCTGACGCACGCGGTGAATATCATTATGTTCTGACTTCACACATGATTTGAGTAGATGTTGAGTATATTTACTTGATGAAACAAAAGTCTGAATTATTAAAAGGTTCAAGTAATTTCAGAGTGAAGTTGAAGATCATCGTGACAAGAGGATGTAATGTCTATGATATGATCATAGAGATAAATATCTGAGTTATCAGTTTAACACACAATTAAGACATTGTGGAAATTGTTTCACAACTAATACCGCCTGGAACACCATAGTGTGATGGTGTGTCCGAACATCATAATTGCACCCTATTGGATATGGTGCATACCATGATGTCTCTTATCGAATTACCACTATCGTTTATGGGTTAGGCATTAGAGACAACCGCATTCACTTTAATGGGCACCACGTAATTCCGTTGAGATGACACCATATGAACTATGGTTTAGAGAAACCTAAGTTGTCGTTTCTTAAAAATTTGGGGCTACAACGCTTATGTGAAAAGTTTTGCCTGATAAGCTCGAACCCAAAGCGGATAAATGCATCTTCATAGGACACCCAAAACAGTTGGGTATACCTCCTATTTCAGATCCGGAAGCAAAAGTGCTGGAAACGGGTCCTTTCTCGAGGAAAGGTTTCTCTTGAAAGAATTGGGTGGGAGGATGGTGGAGACTTGATGAGGTTATTGAACCATCACTTCAACTAGTGTGTAGCAGGGCACAGGGAGTTGTTCCTGTGGCGCCTACACCAATTGAAGTGGAAGCTTATGATAGTGATCATGAAACTTCGAATCAAGTCACTACCAAACCTCGTAGGTCAACAAGGATGCGTACTACTTCAGAGTGGTACATGCTCCTGTCTTAGAGGTAATGTTGCTAGATAACAATGAACCTACGAGCTATGGAGAAGCAATGGTGGGCCCGGATTTCGACGAATGGCTCGAGGCCATAAAATCCGATAGAGGATCCATGTATGAAAACAAAGTATAGCCTTTGGAAAAACTACTCGATGGTCGTAAGGCTGTTGAGTACAGATGGATTTTAAAAGGAAGATGGACAATGATGGTAAGTGTCACCATTAAGAAAGCTCGACCTGTCGCTAAGATGTTTTCCGACAAGTTCAAGGAGTTGACTACGGTGAGACTTTCTCACTCGTAGCGATGCTAAGAGTCTCTTGGAATTGTATTAGCAGTTACGTTATTTATGAAATCTTGCAGATAGCATGTCAATACATTGTTTCCTCGACAATTTTCTTGAGGAAAGGTTATATGTGATACAACCAGAAGGTTTTTGTCAATCCTAAAAGATGCTAACAAGTATGCAAAGCTCCAACAATCCTTCTAAGGACTGGAGTAAGCATCTCGGAGTTGTAATATATGCTTTGATGCGATGATCAAAGATTTTGGGTTTATAAAATGTTTATGAGAAACTTGTATTTCCAAAGAAGTGACTGGGAGCACTATAAAATTTCTGATGAGTATATGTTGTTGACATATTGTTGATCAGAAATGATGTAGAATTTCTGGAAAGCATATAGGGTTATTTGAAAAGTGTTTCTCAATGGAAAACCTGGATTAAGCTACTTGAACATTAAGCATCAAGATCTATAAGGATAGATCAAAACCGCTTGATAGTACTTTCAAATGAATACATATTGTGACAAGATTTTGAAGGAGTTCAAATAGATCAGCAAAGAAGGAGTTCTTGGCTGTGTTATAAGGTGTGAGCATTGAGTAAAACTCAAGATCTGACCACGGTAGAAGAGAGAGAAAGGACGAAGGTCGTCCCCTATGCTTTAGACGTAGGCTCTACAGTATGCTATGTTGTGTACCGCACCTGAAGTGTGCCTTTCCATTCAGTCAATCAAGGGGTACAAGAGTGATCCAGGAATGGATCACATCACAATGGTCAAACTTATCCTTATTAACTAGTGGACTAAGGAATATTCTCGATTATGGAGGTGGTAAAAGAGTTCGTCGTAAAGGGTTACGTCGATGCAAACTTTGACACTAATCCAGATGACTCTGAGTAGTAAACTGGATCGTATAGTAGAGCACCTATTTGGAATAGCTCCAAGTAGCGCGTGGTAGCTACATCTACAAGATGACATAGAGATTTGTAAAGCACACACGGATCTGAAAGGTTCAGACCCGTTGACTAATAACCTCTCTCACAAGTGAGATATAATCAAACGCCATGGGTATTGGATTCATTAAAATCACATAGTGATGTGAACTAGATTATTGACTCTAGTGCAAGTGGTAGACTGTTAGAAATATGCCCTAGAGGCAATAATAAAATGGTTATTATTGTATTTCCTTGTTCATGGTAATTGTCTATTGTTCATGCTATAATTGTATTAACTGGAAACCGTAATACATGTGTGAATACATAGACCACAACATGTCCCTAGTGAGCCTCTATTTGACTAGCTCGTTGATCAATAGATGGTTATGGTTTCCTGACTATGGACATTGGATGTCATTGATAACGGGATCACATCATTAGGAGAATGATGTGATGGACAAGACCCAATCCTAAGCATAGCTCAAGATCGTAAAGTTCGTTTGCTAAGAGCTTTTCTAATGTCCAGTATCGTTTCCTTAGACCATGAGATTGTGCAACTCCTGGATACCGTAGGAATGCTTTGGGTGTACCAAGCGTCACAACGTAACTGGGTGTCTATAAAGGTACACTACAGGCATCTCTGAAAGTGTCTGTTCGGTTGGCACGAATCGAGACTGGGATTTGTCACTCCGTATGACAGAGAGGTATCTCTGGGCCCACTCAGTAATGCATCATCATAATGAGCTCAATGTGACTAAGTAGTTAGTCACGGGATCATGCATTATGGAACGAGTAAAGTGACTTGCCGGTAACGAGATTGAACGAGGTATTGGGATACCAACGATCGAATCTCGGGCAAGTAACGTACCGATTGACAAAGGGAATTGCATACGGGATTGCTTGAACCCCCGACATTGTGGTTCATTCGAGGAGATCATCGTGGAACTTGTGGGAGCCAACATGGGTATCCAAATCCTGCTGTTGGTTATTGTCCTGAGAGATGTCTCGGTCATGTCTACATGATTCCCGAACCCGTAGGGTCTACACACTTAAGGTTCAGTGACGCTAGAGTTGTTATGGGAAATAGTATGTGTTTACCGAAGGTAGTTTGGAGTCCCGATGTGATCCCGGATGTCACGGGGAGTTCCAAAATAGTCCGGCCATGAAGATCGATATATTGGACGAAGGGTATTGGAGTCCGGAAGTGTTCCGGGGATACCAGGCTATGGCCAGCATGACCGGAAGGTGTTTCGGGAGCCCCGGCAAGTGTCGGAGGGCCTCATGGGCCAAAGGGGAAGGGGAAAACCAGCCCACTAAGGGGTGGTGCGCCCCCACACCCTTTCCCTTGTTATTTGGGGAGGTGGGGTGCCTCCACCTGGCTTGGAGGCAATCCTCCACCTGCTTGGCTTGGGGGCCAAGTCTCCCTAGGATTTTCCCTAGGGAGATCCAATCTGCTTGGCCGCCGCCCCTAGGGGAAACCCTAGGGTGCCTCCCCCTCTCCCCTTGCCCCTATATATAGTGGAGGGGTGGGAGGGCAGCCGCACCTCTTCCCTGGCGCAGCCCTCTCCCTCCTTCAACACCTCCTCCTCCTCCGTAGTGCTTGGCAAAGCTCTGCTGTAGAACCACGAGCTCCACCACCACCACGCCGTCGTGCTGTCGGAGTTCTCCCTCAACTTCTCCTCTCCCCTTGCTGGATCAAGAAGGAGGAGACGTCCCCGGGCTGTACGTGTGTTGAACGCGGAGGCGCCGTCCGTTCGGCGCTAGATCAGATCTTCCGTGATTTGAATCGTCGTGAGTACGACTCCATCAACCGCGTTCTTGTAATGCCTCCACTTAGTGATCTTCAAGGGTATGAAGATGCTCATCCTCTCCCTCTCTTGTTGCTAGAATCTCGATCGCAGTGATACACATGTTCATGCCAAAAGATATAAGAAGTAATGATAGTACCACATACTTGTGGCACTGCCACTTGAGTCATATTGGTATAAAACGCATGAAGAAGCTCCATGTTTGAGGGATCTTTTGACTCACTCGTTTTTGAAAAGATGAAGACATGTGAACCATGTCTATTGGTATATATGCATGAAGAAACTCCATACAGATGGATCGTTTCGACTCACTTGATTTTGAATCACTTGAGACATGCAAATCATACCACATGGGCAAGATGACTGAAGGCCTCGTATTCAGTGAGATGGAACAAGAGAGCAACTTGTTGGAAGTAATACATTTGATGTGTGCAATCCAATGAGTGCTGACGCACGCGGTGAATATCATTATGTTCTTACTTCACACATGATTTGAGTAGATGTTGAGTATATTTACTTGATGAAACAAAAGCCTGAATTATTAAAAGGTTCAAGTAATTTCAGAGTGAAGTTGAAGATCATCGTGACAAGAGGATGTAATGTCTATGATATGATCATAGAGATAAATATCTGAGTTATGAGTTTAACACACAATTAAGACATTCTGGAAATTGTTTCACAACTAATACCGCCTGGAACACCATAGTGTGATGGTGTGTCCGAACATCATAATTGCACCCTATTGGATATGGTGCATACCATGATGTCTCTTATCGAATTACCACTATCGTTTATGGGTTAGGCATCAGAGACAACCGCATTCACTTTAATGGGCACCACGTAATTCCATTGAGATGACACCATATGAACTATGGTTTAGAGAAACCTAAGTTGTCGTTTCTTAAAAATTTGGGGCTACAACGCTTATGTGAAAAGTTTTGCCTGATAAGCTCGAACCCAAAGCGGATAAATGCATCTTCATAGGACACCCAAAACAGTTGGGTATACCTCCTATTTCAGATCCGGAAGCAAAAGTGCTGGAAACGGGTCCTTTCTCGAGGAAAGGTTTCTCTTGAAAGAATTGGGTGGGAGGATGGTGGAGACTTGATGAGGTTATTGAACCATCACTTCAACTAGTGTGTAGCAGGGCACAGGAAGTTGTTCCTGTGGCGCCTACACCAATTGAAGTGGAAGCTTATGATAGTGATCATGAAACTTCGAATCAAGTCACTACCAAACCTCGTAGGTCAACAAGGATGCGTACTACTTCAGAGTGGTACATGCTCCTGTCTTAGAGGTAATGTTGCTAGACAACAATGAACCTACGAGCTATGGAGAAGCAATGGTGGGCCCGGATTTCGACGAATGGCTCAAGGCCATAAAATCCGATAGAGGATCCATGTATGAAAACAAAGTATAGCCTTTGGAAAAACTACTCGATGGTCCTAAGGCTGTTGAGTACAGATGGATTTTAAAAGGAAGATGGACAATGATGGTAAGTGTCACCATTAAGAAAGCTCGACTTGTCGCTAAGATGTTTTCCGACTAGTTCAAGGAGTTGACTACGGTGAGACTTTCTCACTCGTAGCGATGCTAAGAGTCTATTGGAATTGTATTAGCAGTTACTGCATTATTTATGAAATCTTGCAGATAGGATGTCAATACATTGTTTCCTCGACAATTTTCTGGAGGAAAGTTTGTATGTGATACAACCAGAAGGTTTTTCTCAATCCTAAAAGATGCTAACAAGTATGCAAAGCTCCAACAATCCTTCTAAGGACTAGAGTAAGCATCTCGGAGTTGGAATATACGCTTTGATGCGATGATCAAAGATTTTGGGTTTATACAATGTTTATGAGAAACTTGTATTTCCGAAGAAGTGACTGGGAGCACTATAAAATTTCTGATGAGTATATGTTGTTGACATATTGTTGATCAGAAATGATGTAGAACTTCTGGAAAGCATATAGGGTTATTTGAAAAGTGTTTTTCAATGGAAAACCTGGATTAAGCTACTTGAACATTAAGCATCAAGATCTATAAGGATAGATCAAAACCGCTTGATAGTACTTTCAAATGAATACATACTGTGACAAGATTTTGAAGGAGTTCAAATAGATCAGCAAAGAAGGAGTTCTTGGTTGTGTTATAAGGTGTGAGCATTGTGTAACACTCAAGATCTGACCACGGTAGAAGAGAGAGAAAGGACGAAGGTCGTCCCCTATGCTTTAGACGTAGGCTCTACAGTATGCTATGCTGTGTACCGCACCTGAAGTGTGCCTTGCCATGAAGTCAATCAAGGGGTACAAGAGTGATCCAGGAATGGATCACATCAAAATGGTCAAACTTATCCTTAGTAACTAGTGGACTAAGGAATATTCTCTATTATGGAGGTGGTAAAAGAGTTCGTCGTAAAGGGTTACGTCGATGCAAACTTTGACACCAATCCAGATGACTGTGAGTAGTAAACTGGATCATATAGTAGAGCAGCTATTTGGAATAGCTCCAAGTAGCGCGTGGTAGCTACATCTACAAGATGACATAGAGATTTGTAAAGCACACACGGATCTGAAAGGTTCAGACCCGTTGACTAATAACCTCTCTCACAAGTGAGATATAATCAAACGCCATGGGTATTGGATTCATTAAAATCACATAGTGATGTGAACTAGATTATTGACTCTAGTGCAAGTGGTAGACTGTTAGAAATATGCCCTAGAGGCAATAATAAAATGGTTATTATTGTATTTCCTTGTTCATGGTAATTGTCTATTGTTCATGCTATAATTGTATTAACTGGAAACCGTAATACATGTGTGAATACATAGACCACAACATGTCCCTAGTGAGCCTCTATTTGACTAGCTCGTTGATCAATAGATGGTTATGGTTTCCTGACTATGGACATTGGATGTCATTGATAACGGGATCACATCATTAGGAGAATGATGTGATGGACAAGACCCAATCCTAAGCATAGCTCAAGATCGTAAAGTTCGTTTGCTAAGAGCTTTTCTAATGTCCAGTATCGTTTCCTTAGACCATGAGATTGTGCAACTCCTGGATACCGTAGGAATGCTTTGGGTGTACCAAGCGTCACAACGTAACTGGGTGTCTATAAAGGTACACTACAGGCATCTCTGAAAGTGTCTGTTCGGTTGGCACGAATCGAGACTGGGATTTGTCACTCCGTATGACAGAGAGGTATCTCTGGGCCCACTCAGTAATGCATCATCATAATGAGCTCAATGTGACTAAGTAGTTAGTCACGGGATCATGCATTATGGAACGAGTAAAGTGACTTGCCGGTAACGAGATTGAACGAGGTATTGGGATACCAACGATCGAATCTCGGGCAAGTTACGTACCGATTGACAAAGGGAATTACATACGGGATTGCTTGAACCCTCGACATCGTGGTTCATCCGAGGAGATCTTCGTGGAACATGTGGGAGCCAACATGGGTATCCAGATCTCGTTGTTGGTTATTGGCCAAAGAGATGTCTCGGTCATGTCTACATGATTCCCGAACCCGTAGGGTCTACACACTTAAGGTTCAGTGACGCTAGAGTTGTTATGGGAAATAGTATGTGTTTACCGAAAGTAGTTTGGAGTCCCGGATGTGATCCCGGACGTCACGAGGAGTTCCGGAATAGTCCGGCCGTGAAGATCGATATATTGGACGAAGGGTATTGGAGTCCGGAAGTGTTCCGGGGGTACCATGCTATGGCCAGCATGACCGGAAGGTGTTTCGGGAGCCCCGGCAAGTGTTGGAGGGCCTCATGGGCCAAAGGGGAAGGGGAAAACCAGCACACTAAGGGGTGGTGCGCCCCCCACACCCTTTCCCACGTTATTTGGGGAGGTGGGGTGCCTCCACCTGGCTTGGAGGCAATCCTCCACCTACTTGGCTTGGGGGCCAAGTCTCCCTAGGATTTTCCCTAGGGAGATCCAATCTGCTTGGCCGCCGCCCCTAGGGGAAACCCTAGGGCGCCTCCCCCTATCCCCTTGCCCCTATATATAGTGGAGGGGTGGGAGGGCAGCCGCACCTCTTCCCTGGCGCAGCCCTCTCCCTCCTTCAACACCTCCTCCTCCTCCGTAGTGCTTGGCAAAGCTCTGCTGGAGAACCACGAGCTCCACCACCACCACGCCGTCGTGCTGTCGGAGTTCTCCCTCAACTTCTCCTCTCCCCTTGCTGGATCAAGAAGGAGGAGACATCCCCGGGCTGTACGTGTGTTGAACGCGGAGGCGCCGTCCGTTCGGCGCTAGATCAGATCTTCCGTGATTTGAATCGCCGTGAGTACGACTCCATCAACCACGTTCTTGTAACGCCTCCTCTTAGCGATCTTGAAGGGTATGAAGATGCTCATCCTCTCCCTCTCTTGTTGCTAGAATCTCCATACATTGATCTTGGTGATGCATAGAAAATTTTGAATTTCTGCTACGTTCCCCAATAGCGGCATCAGAGCTAGGTCTATTGCGTAGATTCTATGCACGAGTAGAACACAAGTAGTTGTGGGCGTTGGTTTGTTCAATATACTTACCGTTACTAGTCTTATCTTGATTTGGCGGCATTGTGGGATGAAGCGGCGCGGACCGACCTTACACGTACGCTTACGTGAGACATGTTCCACCGACTGACATGCACTTGTTGCATAAGGTGGCTGGCGGGTGCCAGTCTCTCACACTTTAGTCGGATCGGATTCAATGAAAAGGGTCCTTATGAAGGGTAAATAGAAATTGGCATATCACCATTGTGGCTTTGCGTAGGTAAGAAATGTTCTTGCTAGAAACCCGTAGCAGCCACATAAAACATGCAACAACAATTAGAGGACGTCTAACTTGTTTTTGCAGGGTATGCTATGTGATGTGATATGGCCCAAAAGAATGTGATGTATGAGATTGATCATGTTCTTGTAATAGGAATCACGACTTGCATGTCGATGAGTATGACAACCGGCAGGAGCCATAGGAGTTGTCTTAATTTATTGTATGACCTGCGTGTCATTGAAAACGCCATGTAATTACTTTACTTTATTGCTAACCGTTAGCCATAATAGTAGAAGTAATAGTTGGCGAGACAACTTCATGAAGACACGATGATGGAGATCATGATGATGGAGATCATGGTGTTATGCCGGTGACGAAGGTGATCATGCCGCGCCTCAAAGATGGAGATCAAAGGCGCAAGATGATATTGGCCATATCATGTCACTTTATGATTTGCATGTGATGTTTGTCATGTTTACATCTTATTTGCTTAGAACGAAGGTAGCATAAATAAGATGATCCCTCGCTAAAATTTCAAGAAAGTGTTCCCCCTAACTGTGCACCGTTGCGAAGGTTCGTTGTTTCGAAGCACCACGTGATGATCGGGTGTGATAGATTCTAACGTTCGCATACAACGGGTGTAAGCCTGATTTACACACGCAAAACACTTCAGTTGACTTGACGAGCCTAGCATGTACAGACATGGCCTCGGAACACAAGGTACCGAAAGGTCGAACATGAGTCGTATAGTAGATACGATCAACATGAAGATGTTCATCGATGATGACTAGTCCGTCTCACGTGATGATCGGACACGGCCTAGTTGACTCGGATCATGTATCACTTAGATGACTAGTGTGATGTCTATCTAAGTGGGAGTTCATTAAATAATCAGATGAACTTAATTATCATGAACATAGTCAAATGGTCTTTGCAAATTATGTCGTAGCATACGCTTTAGTTCTACTGGTTTAAGATATGTTCCTAGAGAAAATTTAGTTGAAAGTTGATAGTAGCAATTATGCGGACTAGGTTCGTATACTGAGGATTGTCCTCATTGCTGCACAGAAGGCTTATGTCATTAATGCACCACTCGGTGTGCTGAACCTCGAGCGTGGTTTGTGGATGTTGCGAACATCTGACATACATGTTTTGATGACTACGTGATAGTTCAGTGTGTAATGTTAAACGGTTTAGAATTGAGGCATCGAAGACATTTTTTGAAACGTCGCAGAACATATGAGATGTTCCAAGAGCTGAAATTAGGATTTCAGGCTCGTGCCCACCTCAAGAGATGTGAGACCTCCGACAAGTTTCTTAAACCTGCAAACTAAGGGAGAAAAGCTCAATCATTGAGCATGTGCTCAGATTGTCTGAGTACTACAATCGCTTGAATCGAGTGGGAGTTATCTTCCAGATAAAATAGTGATGGTTCTCCAAAGTCATTGCCACCAAGCTACTAGAGCTTCGTGATGAACTATAACATATCAGGGATAGATATGATGATCCTTGAGCTATTCACGATGTTTGACACCACGAAAGTAGAAATCAAGAAGGAGCATCAATTGTTGATGGTTAGTGAAACCACTAGTTTCAAGAAGGGCAAGGGAAAGAAGGGATACTCCATGAAACGGCAAATCAGTTGCTGCTCTAGTGAAGAAACCCAAGGTTGAACCCAAACCCGAGACTAAGTGCTTCTGTAATGAGGGGAACGGTCACTGAAGCAGAACTACCCTAGATACTTGGGAGATGAGAAGGTTGGCAAGGTTGAGAGAAGTATATTGGATATACGTTATATTAAATGTGTACTTTACTTGTACTCCTAGTAGCACCAGGGTATTAGATACCGGTTCGGTTGCTAAGTGTTAGTAACTCGAAATAAAAAGCTATGGAACAAATGGAGACTAGCTAAAGGTGAGATGACGATATGTGTTGGAAGTGTTTCCAAGGTTGATGTGATCAAGCATCGCATGCTCCCTCTACCATCAAGATTCGTGTTAAACCTAAATAATTGTTATTTGGTGTTTGCATTGAGCATAGACATGATTGGATTATGTTTATCGCAATATGGTTATTCATTTAAGGAGAATAATGGTTACTCTGTTTATTTGAATAATACCTTCAATGGTCTTGCACCTAAAATGAATGGTTTACTAAATCTCGATCGCAGTGATACACATGTTCATGCCAAAAGATATAAGATAGTAATGATAGTAACACATACTTGTGGCACTGCCACTTGAGTCATATTGGTATAAAATGCATGAAGAAGCTCCATGTTGATGGATCTTTGGACTCACTCGTTTTTGAAAAGATTGAGACATGTGAACCATGTCTATTGGTATATATGCATGAAGAAACTCCATACAGATGGATCGTTTGGACTCACTTGATTTTGAATCACTTGAGACGTGCAAATCATACCACATGGGCAAGATGACTGAAGGCCTCGTATTCAGTGAGATGGAACAAGAGAGCAACTTGTTGGAAGTAATACATTTGATGTTTGCAATCCAATGAGTGCTGAGGCGCGCGGTGAATATCATTATCACTACAAAAAAATACACTTCCGTGATGATACGTGTTTGTCACAGTAGGTCGTGTTTTTTGTCATGCATGTACATCCATGACAAATTTATGATAGAATCAAGATAGTCATACCTGTGCTATCGTAGAAGTGTTCCATGACATTACCAAAATTATCATCACGGAAGTGTCCACTTCCATGACGATAAATCGCGCGTCACAGAAGTGCTTTCGCCAATGGTGATCGACACATGGCATCCACCATAACGGAACGCCGTTAAGCTATCGGGTCGGGTTTTGGATCCGATAACCCATTAACAGCCTCGACCAATGGGGATTTTCCACGTGTAAAATCATCATTGGCTGGAGGAAACACGTGTCTGCTCATCGTTGGGACAGATGTCATCCACTCATTGGACGGAAGGCGCTTATGATACGTCGACACGTGGCACCGCCCAACAGAGGCCCATTCCTGTGAAAAGGCCGGCCCGTTTGACTTGGTCAAAATGTGGCGGGCTGGCCCATGGAAAGCCTGTTAATGGCCTGTTCGCATATAGCCCATTTACAGCCCGCTAACCTAAGGCCCGTTACGCCCTATCCGAATTAGGCCCAGTAGCGTCATCTAGGCCACCCAATATGATTCCAGCCCGTTTTCACTTTTGGCCCATGTATGTCCCATGACGTATTTCAGCCCATATGAGGCCCTATGTAACTCTTGGCCTATTAACGGCCCGTGGTGAAACTGGCCCGTAATGAACAGTGTATCACTTTACACCCATTAACGGCCCGTGGTGAAACTGGCCCGTAATGAAAAGTGTATCACTTTATACCCATTAACGGCCCGTTACTCCGTTGGGCCATTTCCAGCCCATGTTATCTTTCGGCCTTCTCGGAGCCCATTTATTCTTGGGCTCATTTCCAGCATTCGTTTACTTACGGCCCGTTACTGTCATTTTTTGCTTGTAGGCCAAATTCAACCCGTGGTTACAGTCGGCCCATTTGTGGTCCGTTAATACATTGGGCCGTTTTCATAGCGTCATGAAATACGGCCTATTGATGGCCCATTATGGTCGGCCCATGAACGGACGATTCCAACTCTAGCCCATTTACGGCCATAATGCGTCCTGTTATTGGCCCATGTTATCATACTGCCCGTATAACGCCCATTGATGATACGGCCCGTAGAAAGCCCATTGTTTCTACGGCCCTTAGAAAGCCCATTGTTTCTACGACCCTTAGAAGGCCCACTGTTTCTACGGCCCGTAGGAGGCCAAGTGTCACTACAGTAAATATTAGCCCATGGTTATTGTAGCCTAGTTTTAAAAAATAGGTTATTGCAGCCACTAGCAAACCGTGGAAAAAGAACTACAATGACTACAAGCAAACAAATAAACAAGACAACAAGGAAATAAGTAAGCAAGCAACTTACGCTAGGCTATCATGACTATCACATATTACATCCACTAGGCATCAAAGTTCGCCACCAGTGCAAACAAACGCGCCGACAAAAGAATATACAAATCTGAGAACACTTCAGAAGGCACTAGGCCTGGCCAGGAAGGGCCCCCCAAACAGCTGAAGAAGCTGAGTAGACCTCAGTTGTGTCAACAATAGATGCATCAACACGAGATTTAAGGCTTGATGGCGCACACGGCAGTCCTCTGACATCTTCATTGCATCTTTGACTTCAAGTCGGAGCTGAGTTGAAGCAAGGCTTTCTGCTTTAAGTTGAGACTGAAGAAGTCAAACTGATTGGGGCAGCGACTACACAGAGGTTGTCTCACACCTGCTGGTGAGTAGCTTCAACTCACTGTCTTCATCAAGACAGGACCTTGGGGTCATCTCACTGTCCACAAGATGGTTTGGCTCACTATCTTCCCTAAAGTTCTGCCTGGCGTAAGAGATACGACTCTGAAAGAGAAACAAGGAGACACGTAACATGTTTCACAATTATATAAGCAAATAAATGGATCTGTTTTGCATAAGGAACATGTTTTTACAACTACAATTTGAAACTGGTAGTTGTTGCAAACATCCAATCAGATGTAAACAGCAAATCAAACAGCAGTGGAGGAAATGATGCCTATCCAACTCTGTACTAGAACAAAGTTTGAAGGCTTGAGAAGGATGAACTTACATTACATGCTAACACGGGCTGGACAAAGCCCTTCTCCATGTTGATGGAAGGATAATTCAATAAATTCCCCAAAGAAAATTCTTTATAAGCGTTGCCATTATTCTACATTTTGCAAAGAGTAAATATAGATCAAATAATATTGGAAGAAATAGAGGATAATGAAGCTCAGGTGCAGACTGATGATACATAATCAGATAGCAATTAATTAAGTACAGCATTACAAGGCAAAAGGGAGAGAGGTACTGACGAGAGAAATGCAGAGCCCATTATTGTTTTGAGATCGTATGATCCTTTGAGCAAGGAGATTCATCTGTCATACAAGAGAGAAGGTAAGGCACAAGAAGAAATTTAGGAGTTCAAATTTTGAATTGATATCATAGACAGTACCTGACGCTGGGCTCCCAGCAGTTCTAATAGGGGTTTGGCCACTGGAGTAGGGGTAAAGTGTGGTACAGTTGGGCTTGTGTTTTCTGTGGCTACTGATCTATCTGATTTAACAGGTATCACTACCTTTTCCAAATACATAGTTTGTACTCCTTGAGGATCTGCACTCACCCTCTTCCTTTTGTACATCTATTACGAAAGAACAACATTTGACTGGAAAAACATAGTGTGACGACACATGGAATAGGTACAGAAAATGGATACGTATGGCATATAATCATATATGATGCTTAAACTATGCAGATGGTGTAACAAAGTAGAAGTAATGCAAGAGGTCAGATGCAAAATATGTGCGACCAATACAACTTTGCAAAACTAGAGCAAGCACCTTGATGGGTGAATAAGATAGGCCATCCTCCACTATGCCAAGTTTGTTAGCCAGTGGATCATTCCGCAATATTCCTCTCGTGCGCCCATTCTCATATCTATTTTGATAATGTTCAATATCTGACATGCATGAAAACATAAAAACAAGTGAGATTTTCTATGTAATGCAGAAGTGATTCTAATCCAATACTGCCTCCCTGTAAACCCCTTTGTGCTATCTCTATAACTCTTTTAAAAGATGTCATGCATGCTGTAATTTGTTGTGTGCATTAATATAATGTGGCCTACTACTCAAAATATGAGAGCTCCAGAAGTGATGACACTTCGAAGATGATAGCTTCAACATATAGTAAAGAAGAACAAGTTGACCTGACCTGACAGATTCAAAATATACTAAGGGAGAACAACTCGACCTGACCAGTCGACCGCAAGAGAAGAGTATCATCTTAAAGAAGAGCAGAAGAGCAAGCAGGTTGAAGATATTACAGGTCTTCCAATACAATGTCGGTTGGCCACCCATGATGAACCAGAGCGCACAGAGAAATACTATTCTTCCCGGTCTCTCCATATGTGGCTCACATGCATTTCGAAACTAAAGTAGGAACATTTAGCTCACCAATTAAACCTCTCTCAGTTTTACTAATATCAGCAATAATATCATATATGAATTTGTACAACTAAGCTTGTTTAGCTCGATGGGTGGAGCAGTGCTATTACGACACGAACCACATAGGCTTATTGTGGTCATCATAAAATGGGGAAAAGATAAGCATGATGAGTACAGTCTTGACCGTGGCAGTGGGATGGCAGATCTGAAGCTGCAAACCGCGCAAAGGGTAGTTAGCAACCGGTGTTTGCTTTGAAATAACAACTAAGATTTGGTATGGACAAGAAAGTACGGTCAACAAGTGACAAAGAAATGCAATTATGTTGTCTCTCTATATGTCGCGACATGCATTTGGAAACTCAAGTGGGACCTTTAGCTAACCAATTAAAAGTGTCGGTTAACTAATATCAGTATCATATCACAATCATATTTGAACAACTAGCTTTTGAATTCTGAGTGTTGTGTTGTTTAGCTTGAAGGGTGGAGTAATGCCAGTACGACAGAAAGCACCTACGCAGATCATAGTAGAGTAGATAAAAGGGGAAAACCCTAAGCATCAAGAGAAAAATCAGGAAAGTGAAACTAGCTGGACCAGTGGGTGGCGCACATGCTTTTCGAAATGAATATAGGAACATTAGGTGACCAATTAAACATTCTCTATTTTAGTGATATGAGCATCATATCAGATTCGTATTTCAACACGTAAGCTTTGGGTTGAGGTCTTGAGGAGCAGTGCTAGCACGACACGAAGCAGCTACGATGATGGTAGTGAATATAAAGGGGGGGAAACCATAAGCTTTACGAGTATAGTGCCTGTGCCATGGCGGATCTGAAGGTGCAAACCGCACAAAGCTACTTCGCAACCAATGTTTGCTTTCAACTAGACACTACGATTTGGTACGAACAAGAAAAGTACAGTAAACAAATTACGATCAATTTTTTGGGTGAGATCAATAACTTAAGCACATATGGAAGAGTACCACCTCTCTTGTGACGCCGTGTAGGCCTATGCTGATATGTTGAGGGTGCTGCGGGTGCGATGGCTGTCGGCGGCGGGGAAGAAGACTTTAGACGGCAGACAGCCGGGTCAGGGGATATATCCTGTTGCCGTGGACGAGGCGGTCGTAGGAGCGGCAACAGCAAGGTGGATGACGGCGCCGATGAAGTGAGAGGAGGCGATGAAAGGATCCTGGTCCAGCGCCGTGGATGAGAGACGTCCATCTCTTGCAGTGGACGACGGGGTAGGGGTAACAGCTCCGGCAAGGTGGAGGATGGGGTGGCGGACGGAGGAGGCTAGCCGCAGTGCCGAGGTTGTCATGCCGCCGACGGTGTATGAATGGGGAAATGGAGGGGAGGGGGGATCTCAAACTTTGGGACGCGCTTCTCTGAAATGGGGGAAAGTTACGAATTTTCCCCAATTTATAATTTCGGACATCGAGTCGGTTGGGGATAGGACGGTAATCTCGCATCTCCCAAATATTTGCCGGTAACTATTTCGGGCGAGGAGAGGGTGTTTTGCCGCCCATGGTTGGCGCCCACGGTGTACGAACGGGGCTGACAGGTAGGGCGGTTGTGTCACGTCTGATGGAAGTTACACATCTGCTCCTATTTAAAATATTAGCCTACATCGATTTCGGACGAGGAGAGTTTGTTTTGCCGCCCACCGTGTATGAATGGGGAAATGGAGGAAGAGACACATGTCTTTCGGACGAGCTTGAATCAAATGTGTTCTGCCGCCCACGTTGGGCACCCACCGTGTCTGAATGGGCTCATAGGCCATCGTGTCACGTCTGATTGAAGTTACTAGTCTACCCCTATCGACAGCAGTGTAAATCCGGTCGATAAGGATGTACTTAGTGTCAGGGGTAGACAGTAATTTCCATCTCGCAAACACTTGCTTCGGGCAACCCACAAATTATAGTGGGTGTTTAGCCGCTTCGTTCAAAACTTGGGAGAATTAGCATTCACGTTTGCCCTGGGACATGGCAAACTAAATTCAAATCCAATTTGTATTCAATTACGAATATCCATAGGTAATTATACATTTTGTTATTTATTTCTTCAACACCACAACAAAGATTTATTCCACCTTTATATATGATTATGATTTAGAAATTCTGTGGTCTTCGAATTTAGTAGGTTGGATACACTCTGATTCAAATAGTTATTTCATCCAATACAATATGCTCACATGAAAAACAGTTCACCTTATGTCAATCATACAAGTACTGAGGATTACCTTGCCTAAAAAATTCGGATCATTACAACACATGGACAACATGGAATTCCAGACAACATAGGGGTCTTGCAACATAATCCATTCAGAGACATGACACAACATGCAAGTACAATAATCTAATGACAATTTCAACTGGTATCTAAAGAAGAACCGGGATTACCTTGGGCTTCAGATAGCAGAAACAGCAGGACCTCCTCCGTCTTCAAATGCAACATTCTTACTTCCTCCAATTCTTGGGTTGCTTGCATAATGTGTGCAGCTAATTCCGTAATTTCCAGCCTCAAGATAAAGATTACCTCATTCATGGCAGCCACACCATCTCTTTCTGCCTCTAGTAGAGCCTCAAGCACTATAATAGCTGTGCTCAGACTGCTCTCCGGCGGTGTTGCCTCTAAACTGCTTCCATCTTGTAACATGGATGGCGCACTGCTTCCACAAATAGATTCTGGGGTTGTACATTGTGTTCTAGTGTGAATGGCATCCTGAAAGGTTTCCGCTAGACAGAAGTAAGAGATAGTTATCATCTGATCCAGGCAGTAAGCTTACATGGTAAACGACGGACGAATTATTGCCGAGCATGGCAAACTATATTTGAATGGTTCGAAGCAGCATCAGCCGAAAAGAAATTAAAATGGTAAGATGGAACTAGGGATGTAAGTGGCAAATAAACGACATCCGCCAGTCCCATCTAGTTAGTTTTTGCTACCTCCCTAGTTCATTTTCTTCAAAATACAAAAACTCTTCTGAACTATCATACCACTAGTGGACTTTAATTGGGATTAAACGGGACCCAGTTGACATCCCTAGTTGAAAGGGAGTGTACAACCGCTATATTTAAGTTGCCAAGGAATCTAAGCAGTTGAAATAATCTGAGAAAGCACTTGACAGTGTGGCCTCATATAAACTACAAAGACAGTCTTGTGATGAAGTTGAGAGGAAAAGTTAAGGACTCAAATGAAATAGGCACGCATTTCTTTACGATAGTACAACAGGCACTGCTGACATATTGGCCAACTCAGGTATAGTGTAACAACAAACAAGCATTCGAATCAAGAAATACAGCAAAGCAGACAACTGAACTATTTGTAATTCGGTAGGATTACACGTTGAGGGCACAAGCCAGGAAAGCAGCCCACTCGCATTACATTTCACATGTACTAAAACACATTGGCTTACCATATGTTGTTGTTAAGCCTAGCTGCTGTTGCAATGTTCTTTGAAAATATCGTCATCATCCTGTGGTTGCAAATCTAGTTGTTATAGTTTATTCTGCACCATCTATTTAGGTAAAATTAATTTTAATCGCATGCACTGGTCCGAATTGATCATCAATGGTTCATCTAAACTAATGAAATAAGGGTGTGTGCATACACGACAATATATCTGCTTCCCTCTATTTTTATGCTTGTTCGAGGTGCCAACCCCAAAAGAACAAATATTTTGCTTGATGGGGTTGGCAGCTCCATAATTAATAGAAGCATCAAATTAGTCATGCAACTAGGGAAGATCAAGAACACACAAACAAGTAATGAACAGAGGCTCGGAGCAGTGATGTAATAGCTAGCATCAGAAAATGTAGGGTAAAATGAACAAAAAGCAGCGGAACCACATGCTAGTTTGCTGATGTGTAATTAAGCATAGAGAACATTAACCTGTCTGATGGAACAAATAGGTGGCATCAGACAAAACTAAAGCATATTAACTATATGTGCACTGGTATGTAATTTAGCACATGTAACATGTTCACTGCCAGAAGTATGGCCCTACAGGTGCAAGTAGAATAACGCGTCCCATGAAAAACTGAATGATGCCCTGAAGAAATTCAAAGGTGCGGTGCTTATGCTAGGAAAGTGAACATAGGCCCTGGCCATTGGATGATAGTACCTGATTCTCGGCGGCGTATGGGTATCGTTGTCGTACTTGATAGCTAAGGATCGTCGATGGTGCTCGTGTTGCGGTTGAGTTTGGGCCGGCTGTCGCCGTCGCTGAAGCGGCTCCGGTGCTACGGTTGCGGTGCCTGTTGACATACAAGAAAGCTCATCTGTGGTAAGTGAACAGTTGCACCATAAAGAGAAAAACCGAAGGAGTACATATCGAAATAACCTGATGAGGCTGCGGCGTTGGTAAAGCATGGCCGGTGTAGTTGAATATGGCGTCCATGGAGCAGGTCCGGTGCAGTGGACGAAGGCTTCGGCGGGTGCATTGTACAGTGCTTTCGGTGAGGCGGATCTGTTGCCGAGGACGAGGGCTTGTATGAAGGGTCAGCAAAGGGGCGGACGAGGGAGTCTGTGAAGGGCGTACACTGTGGTGGACGAGGGTGCCGGTTAAGCAGATCTGATGCGGTGGACCATGATGGCGGTCAAGGAGATCTGGAGTGGTGGACAAGCCAGTCGCTGAAGCGGCTCCGGTGAAGTGGTGAGTTGGCAGTTGGGGGTTCCAAGGTGCAGAAGGTAGATCCGGCGGGGTGTGAGGTCCACCGCTGCGGCGGAGGACTAGATTCGGCGGCTTGCCATGGTTGAGGGGTCGGGGAGGGGAAGGGGAGGGGCTCTAGGGAAGAATGTTGGGGGCAAAGAGGGGAAAACAATGGAGTTACCAAAGCAGCCCTTTTCCGTTCATGTGGCAGGGTTAAAACAGGAATATCCAGGGCTAAACTTTCGGGCGCATGATATTTTGATGTGAGCGGGAAGTTTGAAAGCTTTTGGCGCCTAAAATTATAAGTATTCTGCTCTCGTACGGCCGACTATGATATCATGGCCGACAATTTGTTTGTTTTGCATGCAAAAAAAATGTGCAAGTTTTGAAAATCAATGTCTCCAACTCGAAACTTAGATTGTCCATTCAATTCAAATATGGATCATTGAGCTACTACAAGCAAATACCATCATATGGTCCAATTCAAATGAAATTCCAAATGTGTTTATCCTAAATATGATGACAAAAGCAAAAATGTTTATGTGTATGAATAAAGTGAATGATTATAAAGTTTGAACATGCCCATATGTGTATATCTCTAGGTTTGATATATGAATTTGAAATCACGAAATTCCGGCTTAAAAAATGTACCTCTGTTTAAATGAATGACAAAAGCTAATGATGGAGTCAAATTCCAAAATTCCAATCTTAGGTTTGTAATTCTGGTACATCAAGGTATATCACGCATGTTCGAAAGTATCGTTATCTCATAGTACAAACTGTGAAACAAATTGATCAACCATGAGTGCACAATATCTCAATTACGCTAAAGTCCCTCAAATATAGACACCTCACTCTTTATCTGAAGTCACCCCCCCACCACACACACACACACACACACATAGAGAAGTCGTTCTCTCCCCCAGACACCAACACACGAGCACATCAACACCCCTTTCTCTTGTAAAGTCCAGACCCCAACATAGGTCTCTATCACTTTGTCTCCCGGGCATGCACACATCTCTTCCCTCACTCTCTAGGTCTCCCGCTATCTCTCTTACCCAAGCACACGCACTATGTAGAGTGTATATTTCCCATACACACAAAACGTCGCCCCCAAACGTCTATCTCCCTAGTTATGTGGTTCTCGCGCACTCACCTCACACACCACCCCCACTGCAAACAAGCACACTTTGTCTCCTTGTGCACCACTCTCCTCTTTCTATCTCTCCCACATGCGGACCCGCCCCAGCTCCTTCCCTGTATACATATATGTCGTGACTCTTTGCATAGCTCCCTAATGTATAATCGTTCTCGATTTTGCACATTGTTCTCTACACCATCTATTCTAGATCTCTCATGAAGTCCCTATCACACACACGATGACTCACTTCCCCTGCGTCTCCGTTCATAGGCCAATTTCGGACAACATCAACATTGTCTCCCTATCTATACGCCATTTATGCACACAAACGACCCCTCTCGCCCCCTCTCTTCCTCTCTCTCTCTCTCTCTCTCTCTCTCTCTCTCGTTGCTAGCTCTCTCTTTCTCTCGCTCTCACACCCCTCTCCCACACACAAACTCGATGTCTCTTCCAAATAGTCTGCTCCCCCGCCCGCACCCGTTCTATCTCGCTACTACACATGTCACACCATTCCCCCTTCCCTTATACTAGGTTTACATCATCAGTGGTCTCTCTACTCCACATACACTCTCTCCCTGTCACACACAAACGCGTGCACAAACACACACAGACACGCACAAACACCCATTTATCTGGATCCTCATCTCTCCCCATGTCCGCATGTGTATCTCACACACTCACTCTCTAATTATGTATATGTGTCTCCACGTTACACAACACAAAGCCCCATGTACATGTCTCTCTCTATCCTCCACACACATAGACACAAAGAATATGTTATCATTGCCTCAGTCTCTAACATATCGCACACGCTCTCTCTCTCTCTCTCTCTCTCTCTCGCAAACACGCTCAACAAGGGTTTCCCCATGAATAACTTACCGTCTACTCATCAACAATCGTGGCAGTACGGCGAACACGAGACGTGAAAAAGAATAAATCTACACGTGCTTAGACCACCTAGTATGACTACTAGGACTAGAGCAAGCCAAAAAGTGCGCCACCGTCACCCCCTCCTTGTCGGCGATGGGAAAATCTTTGTTTTACACAGTCGAGAAGTCATTGTGCTAAGGCCCCACATGCCGAGGCGTTGAATAGAATGTAGATGCTAGTTTACGAAAGAAAGTATCGATAATACGTTTGTATCTCCATACTTATATTTCTTATTTTATAAAAACCGAGTTGGTGATGATGGTACATGTGCCATCTTGCAATATAGACCATCTGATATATATCTGACGGATGGAAATTAAACTAAAAGATACCCGCACCTCTCTCCACATTTGCAGACAAGGCCTTCCCTTGTTCATCCTTATCTCCAACAAACCTCATTGTTGAGCAATTAAGAAAGGAAGCCTCTGGAACAAACTGGCCTAGTGGCCGCTGCCAGTGTCGTCAATCCCCATGCCTCCGCTCAGTCCGACCACCACACCCAACTCCTCTTCACCTTATCTCATATTTCTCGAGATATCATTAGTTTTTACACATGGGATTACTCCCGCAAGGGTCAATCACAACAATTGTTTTTATAAAAAAATGCATCTTGATGTTCCGTTAATGCACGGATCTTGCTAGTACTCCTACACAAGACTAAGTTGGTGATGCTGGTGTGTCTGCCATCCGTCGTTTCTGACCATTAGATCTACATATGATTGTGAGGTAAGTTGTTGCCTTTTCTCACCAACATCCCACTTGTCTACCAATTTGTAGAAAAACCCATAATTAGTATCTTAAAACCAACCACATCCCTCCCTGACCTCACCAAAACAGCCCAAGGAATATATTATAATTGAAACATAATATACATATGTATATCAAAATTAGGGTGTTTTGTACCAAGTTTGTGAATAAGTGTTATTCTAATTATGATTCGTTGCAACGGACATGAACATTGCTAGTATTTCGAACCATGTATTTTTTTCTAGTATTCCATAGTTTTGAGTTTTCCATCAAGATATTAGTCACTCATGGTTGATATTTACTTTCAATCATGTACACATATGCACTATGTAACTAGCCTTGCTTATTGGCTTCCAAAGCTTAACTTCCACTCCTACTTACAATATGTAGAGTATTTAACAAAAAACTACCACTTTCAACCAGCCCTAGGAAGAATCTATTGTACAAAAAATAGCAAAAACATACCCAAAATTTCTTAATCCACGCCAAAAACTACTACTACCTCCGTTTCAGTTTACAAGTCTTGCACGTATATCTAGGTTGTCAATTTTATCACCCTAATATAAACTATATAGCACAAAAATTATACCTTTTGAAAGTAGAAACTCCATAGTTTATGTTGGTATATTTTTTGTAATATATGACTTGTATTAGGTTGGTCAAATTGATGACCTAGGGGTACGCGCACGCCGTGTAAACTGAGAGAGAGGTAGTACTACCTAGTACTCATACCGATTAGGTTCGTTTAAACCCATTTATGACTGGGTTGGCCCACATGTCCGTGCTGACGAGGCAGCTTAAATCAACACATTTTGTTTGACCGTTGACACGAGGGAGCCACATCTGACCTTCTATCCTATTATTCCCCCTCAAATCATTATTTTTCCTGAACATTACTTCAAACAGTAGTGATGCGTGTTTGTCGGTGGCGCCGATGATGAGCGAGTTGGCCGCCGCTCTGCCGGACGGGCCGGACGCCGCGCTGGCCTCCGCACGGGTTGGCAGGCTGGCCCGAGCGTGACTCACGAGCGAGCAAGCCGCCGCGTTGGCCTTCGCTCGAGCCAGATGGCTGGCCTGAGCGCGGCGCGCACGAGCAAACCGCCGCGCTGCCGTGCCAATCTAGCTAGCAAACCTTACAGACAAGCAGCTGGATGGAGCTATCTTGGCTAGCTAGCGGCTACGAGCGCCGGACGGAGCTGGCATCCGGGCTGCCGCAACATGGGCTCTGCACCGCCGGCGGTTTTGACCTCGCCTTTTGCCGGCAGTGGTAGCTGCGTCCCATGGCCGAGGATGACTAGGTGGACGGGCCGGAGGTAGGAGGTCACTCGAGGATTTTGGTTGGTAAGAGCATGCACAATGGTTGATAAGGTAGTCTTATCTTAAGTCTGCCACGTATGCAAGTGGTAGTAGTTTCTTGGCATTTTAGTGGTTTCTTGCATTATTAGGGGTTCTTTTAAGGAACTATATACATACTACTAGCGACAAAAGGCGATTCTAGGTTGCGTTGTACTCGAATGAGTACTACTAGTGGTCGCGGGAGTGTATACCTCGTTTTGTGTGTTCGATCTCGGCCGAACGCACGGCGGCCTTTTTTTAAAAAATAGTACTAGTACTACACTTTGCTGCGAGCCAATATTTTACATGGGTAGTTTGAGTTTTGAAGTCAAACGGACGTGCGGCCCCACAATCTGGGTGCACTGGACAGCCTAGCCACGTGAACGGGTTTTCCTTCCCAGCATCCCGTGGCTCGCGTGCTCGCCCTAGACGCACCTCGCTTGCAGCTTCCTCATCAGCTAGTAGTAGCATATTTAAACTAGCGCCTCCAAATTAAGCCCGAGGTGCCGAAAAAGCCTGGCGGGCATTGGGAACTATGCAATATGGCTCCGTACTCTATGTAAAGTGTTGTACTACTAGTACTCTGTAGCTTGTGGCGTTGCACGCATGGACTTCACTCCATTATCGGCTCTACTATAAAAGAAATTCCTCTTGACATGTTTTTTTTTGAAATGGAGGCAAAAGCTTTGCTTCATCTCATTCATAAAGAAGGAACTACTAACAAAGTTCGACGAGATCCATTACACCTCCACAAATGGAAGCGAAAAGCCTAGTCTCGCTGTGTCAAATAACTCAAATGTTCTGCCCCCGCAGACCGCAGTAACCGTCACTGATAAACAGACTACTAGTGTGTGCGTGAGAGGAGCGGCTGAGTAGGCCAGCTACTCCTATGTGAGAGGAGTGGCTGAATATAGCACCGAGAGTACCCACTAGGCCACTACGCAGGTGTACTTCCCCTGCATTGATAGTACAGTGATGGTTCTAGAGAATAGTAGTACCCTCCACTTCCAACTGTAGCTCCTTGGCCCTGAGATTCAAGAGTTCAAAACTGGTGCACTATACTAGACTAGACTAGACTAGAAGTATAGTACATCGGACTAATACTCGTAGTTGGGAAAAGTAGTACTGGTACTGCTACAGTACGAGTACGTACTCCTCCGTCACATAATGTAAAACGTTTTTTGACACTAGTTGGCGTGTACAAAAAATGGCAAAAACATACCCAAAATTTCTTAATCCACGCCAAAAACTACTACCCAGTGCCAAAAATTTCTTACTAGTGCTATTATTTACAGTATAATGCAATCCCATAACGTTCCATAATGCTAGTACTAGTAGTAAATAATAGCCTCACCCCTTCGCTGAGGAACGATCTACAGTTGGAAGGGACGAGGCCCTGCGGTTACTACGCTCTTATCTCCTCCTCGCCAGTTCCCCTCCCCCCGAAGAGAAGGCAGTTCGTCACTGCTCCCATGGATTCGCCAGGCGGTTCTCCTCCTCGTCGGGGCTAGGAGACCTTGGACGACGATCCTCTGGGAGAAATCGCACGCTGCTCCGACGTCCTCACCGCCGCAAGACTCGGTGCTTCCTGCACCAACATTTTTAAGACACTGCTTAAACAGGTTTGGGAAAAGGCCATGCTTGTTGGTCTTCCATGCGTCCTCGAGGAGATGGTTCTTCTATGGACAATCCTTCGAATAGTCCACCGCTCCCTAGCCATGGTTGCATGTTGACTCCGATAGAGTTGCCGACGTTGAGAGGTAGTCGGATTTTGTCCGATGATCAGGTCAGTAATGGAGTTTGATCATGTAGTACTTAGTTATTCCATTTCCATCCCGTAATTTCTCCGCTACCCACCATCTTATATATAGGTCTGGGTCGGTGCCAATGAAGATTGGCTTCCATACCTCCAATCGGATACCACCATCATTTTACACAACATCCACAGCAGTGCGGCCGTTCCGATAGACCCCTTCTCCACCATTGGGATCGGCCTTCCGGACTGGCTGGGCTTGAATACGTATGATGATGCCTACATGAGATTGAAGAAGATAGCAATTGTGGACCCGCCGACAAAGCGACGCGGCTACGACGATTACTATCTCATCACGGTGTTCGACATAAGGATTGCCATCAATGCAAGACGCAGTAACGGCAGAGGCTGGCGCATGTTGGCGGCGGCAGATTTGTACCCCTACACGTTCGAAGACGCCGTGCGCCATCTAGGACGCATCTTCGCAGTGACAAGCTAGGGGACTTGTTTCATCTGGTTGCCATCCTACAGTACGGGAGATTACAAACGGAATGCACAAACCATCATTTGCATCCCTAACGGTACTCCACTATTTTGCAGGGACCAGTCATCCGTCGATCAAAATAAGATCGCCGATCCTGGATGTGCATTTGCATCCGCGATTCGGTCTAACCTGGAATCTTGTAGCTGACTTTGTCATATTGGGATCAACTATCTTAGCAGTCGTTACCCATGGTACCACTGATGTGCAACATGATCACACAATCTACCACGATCGGAGCGTCACCATCTACCCAGGTATTCCATTTTTGAACCCTCTCGCCTTCTCTTTCATTGTTGTACTAGAAGTATACTTAGTACTACTAGTAGGAGTACTTTTTACCTTGGAGGACGCGTATAGCTAGCTGGGCCCTTGAAGACTTGAACCCACTAGCTGCCACCATTTTTGTTTTTCCATGTCTTACTATCTCATCCATGTAGCCAAGAGTGGCTATATATAATAAGTCGGTTATTTTACTTCCTCTATACCGGAGTAGTACTATTTGATGCACAGTATTACTGACTGCCATATTTGAGCACAACATTATTATGCATGGACCTTGACTATGTACGTCACCATGTGTCCAGATCTGGGATGCCGCGTGTACCAGATGAACGGCGCCGAGTTCGACCCCCGTAATGCTACGTGGGTGCCGAGGAACACTCTTGGAGAGTACTCGCTTTTCATCGGGGACAACTACCCCATTGTGAAGCGGATGCCATCTTCCGTGCACGACGCGGAAGGCCTGCCGTTCATGAAGCATGGTTGTGTCTTCATTGCGCACCGCCGGATGAACGACATGCTGGGACACGCTATCCCTGATTTATGCCGCTTCAGCTTGGATGAGTCTCCATCGTGTGGAACCAGACTAGAAAGCTGCGACAATGATTCCCGTTGCCCATTGCTATGGATCGTGCCATCCATGAAGAACACCTGGGACTGGAACCTGGAGGAGGACATGCATGTAGCCCATCTATAACGTGTAAGTGGAGAACGGTAATTGTGAACGGTAGCGCTGTGAATATATGTAGACTAGTCATGCACAAATTTATCACATGAATTGGAGATGAACTTGTGTGGCATACTGGCATTTGTACTTTAGAATTTATTACTAGTAAATGTGTTATGTGTACGTGCAACTTGTGTGGTTGTTGCACGGGCTCCAACACGCTCTTTGAGAAAAAAAGGTGGCACAGCTTTGGATATATGTGATGTGGCGGCATCATACAGTAGCATCGTTCGCTATAGTTGTAGTACACTCCTACTAGGACGACAACTCCTATAAAACTTTGCGCTTGGCTCTTTGCCTCTTCGAGAGGTTCAACAGTTCATACTCGTGTGAACCTTGCACTTGCCTCTTCGCCTCTTCGGAAGGTCCAACAATGATGATACTACAGTACAATATGCGTCTGGCAATCTGACACCGATTGAACTGCTGCACGTCCACCGCGAGGGCAAGGGAGAGGAAGAGGGAGAGGGCGCTGTAGTCAAAACCCTCTCCTCGTCCTGGCAACCACCGCGCGCATGGGCGAGGGAGAGGCGTAGTAAGCAAGCTTCTCCTTGTTTGGCGAGTTGATGAGACACATCAAAGCAGTACTAGTACTAGTAGTAGTCCATACTGCGTCCTTTCCGATTAATATGGCTTAATTTGAAACAAGAAAAATACACTGGCGGTCAATGTATGTAACAATATGCTCTTTACGGTCACTATATATAGTTTCGCATCGACTATATGATCACTAGCTCATCGTAGAGCACCGTATTACACCCTACTGACCGGCCACATAGTTGACGTGGCACTTGTTTACTGGTTAAATTGTCACATGGTTTCTGGGTCCCACCTATCAGTTGGCGGAGCAAAGAAATCAGTTAAACAAAACTTTACGCAGGCGCCACACGAGTCCAACCCTTGCGCCCGAACCGCCCTGGTTGTGTATGTGAGTGCATGCACGTGTACTCCCTCGGCCTTCCAACAAAGAGTGGACATCGTCTATAAACCAAAGAGTGTAGTAGTACATGATGTACATCTACATTTCCAATGCATTTAGCCTTTAATCTAAATCGATATTGATTGACTAATGCAGCAACTTGTGCTGTAGGTATAGGCTACATGTCTATCCTTAATTACAACATGCAACGACCTTCATTTAATCTTCTTATCTCAATGGTCGCATGTACACATAAGTCTGCTACTTTTGGGCGTTAATTATACCCTGGTTAATGTGTAAGTCTCTAAATGTACAGTCTTTCACGGACGTAGGGAGTAGGTTGAGCACTTGAGCGTGAGTGTGTGTGTTGCGTCGTGTGTTGTGTGCCGCATGGGTGCGTGAGTGTTGCGTGCGTCCATGTGGAGTACGTGTGAGTGTTGCATGTTGCATGCATGCATGCATGGGGCTTGCTCCCTCCCATTGACATGTTCATATTTCAAACTTTCTCTGTTCCCTCCATATGGCGATACTCCCTCTATTCCCAAATACTCCAGTATGGAGTAAAAGCCTCCCTCTGTTCCCAAATATGGAGTATTTGTCTTTCTATAGGTTTCAACAAGTGACTAGGTATGGAGAAAAATGAGTGAAGTGAGCATAGAGGCATAGGGATACTGTAGAAAGGTAATCCTCGCGATCCATCATTCCCCATCTCGGTCACAGAGAACTATTCAACTAGTCTTCACAGTGAAGTGACAATACACGCTGCAGCAGATGGGACACGTAATTAATAAGCTAAACCAGCGTGTTGGTGTTACTAAATCAGCCTTACCCAGTACTGCCTCATGTTTGCCAGTAGAGCACGCTTCCGCAAATACTCCTACGCACATGTGTCCTCCATTAACTGACATATGGGCCCTCTTGTGGTAGACCCACGTGTCATCGGTGTAACTATTTACACTCCGGAGGACGGTGCCTATATCCTGGTAATAGTACTAGTAGAATTGAGATTTAATGCACTTTCTTCCCCGTCTTCCACTCTTCTTCCTCCTCTCTTCTTCTTCCTCCTCTCTTCCCCATCGTCGGCCGCACACCATTTACCCCCTCTCATTGCTCGCCCGCCCGCACCATCTTCCTTGGTAGCTCGCGCGTACCATATCCCCCCCCCGCTCACTGCTCGGCCACACGAGGAGAAGCTTCTTTGCTCGCCCGCCCGAATCCACTTCCCCGCTGGCTCGCAGGCACCGAAAACCCCAATGGCAAAACCGACTGACACGCAGAGCCGCGATTGGAATTCCCTCCCCGATGTTCTCTTGGAGCAGATCTGTAGTCGTATGGACCTACTCAGAACCTCCGTCTGGCTGCATGCTCGGTGTCTTTGTACCGTCTACTCGTCTGCAACCGGCCGACTCTTTTCAAGACACCCTGCTTGCTGATGCCTGATCCTCGCAGGTGGCCCAGACACCGACTTGATGATCCTACGGAGGTTGCCGTGGTGGCCCTCGACATGATACCACTACCTGTCCACCTGTCCTTCATGCGCGGCCACTACTGGGCGGGCATGAAGGCCAACTGGATCGTCCTCATCCACCATACCGGTAGTCCGTGGCGTCTCATGGATATCTACACCCAGCGAGAGATCACCCTTCCATCGTTGGATACCGCCGACATCGAGCCTCGTGGCCCGCCGGACACTCCTGCCTACTACGCACGAGACGCATCAAGCTTTTGGCTCGACCTCTATTTGCAGAAAGTTGTAATCTGCGAAGTGCCCACACCATCAGAAGACTACATGGATTACAAGCTCATTGCCTTGTTCAACATGGGATTAGTCTATCTGGAATCCGGTCGCCATACATGGTTATGGCTCATCATCAATCCTGTTGAGGCAACATTTCTGTCTGATGCTATAGTGCACGATGGCATCGTTTACGCGGTCGACGCACCGATTGGCTGCCTATACTGGTGGAATCTATCGTCGTGTAATTGTTCTACCTCATCTCATCTTTACCTTATGAATACAACTGCCTGTTCATTTGTTACAAATTTAGAATGCATAGCATGTCTATAACCACATCATTGCTATATGTTCCTCTCATTTCCTAGATTTTTATGACCACACATGTTATTGTTAGAGTTGATATGAGAACAATTGGCATCTAATGATTGTTAGAATGCATATTATGAACATAACATCATGATTGCTATATGTTACTCTCGTTTACTAGATTTTTATAACAACGCATGTTATTGCTTAGAGTTGATATGAGAATAGTAGTAGTAAGTGCTATGGTAGAGTATGAGTAGGCGCTGTCATAGCTGTTTTCCTCTCATTGTTACATGATGTTTGAACCATGACATGTTGCTAGAATATGAAAGCCATTGGCTTATTTTTTTAACTTGGGGTATGATTATGACCACGGCATTGCAATTCTCTGTCTATGATATGTGTCACTATTATAATAATCTTAATTCCACACATACTCTGATGATTGTTTATTTTTGTCCTTTTGGTCTCCAATTTGAATTGTTGCAGCAGACGCAAATGCGCTGGCCTTCATGATTCCAGGACCTGGAATCATACCAGCCGATGGGTGCTGGTTTATCGCTCGTTCAGCTGACGGCGGTCATTTGATGCTCATTTGCACATACCAAATTAACCAAACCATTACATCAAACCACATGCAGTACAATGCGTGGGGCGTTCGTGACATTGATGGCTATGGATACTTCGTGTTCGAGAAAGATCCCAGCTCTGTTGGGCCAGGCGTATTCAACTGAAGGCGGGTTTACAGCCTTGGCAACCACTCCTTGTTCCTCGGGCTCAATTATCTGATCATCCAACCAATCATCGATCATATCACCGACGATGATTACTGTGCTATGCAACTTCCATTCGCGAGGGGGGGCTGTGTTTACACATCATACCATGGGTTTCATGAATCACCATATCCAGAGATTCGTCGACACAACTTGTTGCCAGGTAATCTTTAGTGTGTGAAAGGCATCAAGCTTCCATGCGATGGATGGCTTTTGCAAACCCGACATGCGGCAATGTGGTTCATGCCAACAGCAAATATGCACAACTTGATTCGTGCTGATATCTAGACTGAGCCATGTATTCTGCTGCTGTAGCACGACCCTCTTTTGTTGGATATTATGTACTGGTGTTAGTTTGAAGCACTCCTCTGGTTTGAAGGATAGATACCTTCCTGGGATCAAGTGCATCCTAACTCACCTGCGTAGGATGTACTGATAATGATGATGGAGATGCTGTGCAGAAGCCATATATATACATATATATCAGTTAGGCTTCAAGTGCGTACTTGTTAGTTAGACCTATGTATAAATTGTGACACTAAATACGACTAGTAAGTAGTACAGTAGCAGTATTAGTATACGTCGGTCAAATTATTCATCATGTCCACACATCGAATTGACGTGACAACATGCTGCGCGTGAGGTGACACAAGAATCCCGGCGGCGTGTTCGGGTATTCCGGACTTCAGATTTGGAGTACCACTTATCTGTCGAAATCTTTTTTTTCGAAACGGAGGCAAAAGATTTGCCTCATCCATTAAATAAGAGGAGAATAGAGTTCAGAGTTTTTACAAGCACCCTTGCAAAACATCATGGCAATTATTCTCGTACAACTATCGAAGAAGCGTGAGTTTTTACTCTATCGAAATCTTTCATCATTCACTGAAAACAGTCGATTGGTCATACATTGAGTACCATATAACTGGAATTACCGATGCAAGTCGAAGAAGGATTGGCCGATGCTGCCGGCTGGCATCAAGTTCGATCCCACGGAGCAGGAGCTGATCGAGCACCTTGAGGCCAAAGTGAGTGTTGACAGCGCGAGAGTTCAGTCTCTCATTGATTTTTTCATACCAACCATCAAATCGACGGCGAGCACGGCATATGCTACACCCAACCTGAGAAACTTGCAGGTAAGACACCGATCGGCCATCTACTTGCACAAACATATTCCTTTGTTTATAGCTCTATTTTTCTTTTTAGACGCAGACCTGGTGAAACAATTACAATTTGACAGTTAATAAAAAGTGAAACAAGTGACTGCAACATGCCAAAGATGTTATGAAAATGCCAACTAGGTACACTAAAACCTGTATTCCACAATACTGTATGTATCACACTGAGTGGCCTAAGGAAGCATTTCTTCCAGCGCAATTCCAGGGTGTTCAAAAGGGGCACGTGGATGCGTCGCAAGATACAGTCGGAGTGCGGCACGCACGCGATGTGGCACAAGACCGGCAATACCTTGACTGTGATGGTCAACGGCCGGCAAACGGGCAGCAAAAAAGGTTCTGGTGCTGCACACCAACAAGAACTTCGACCAGCAGAGGACCAAGAGGTGATGCACTAGTACCACATCGGGGACCTGGAGCAAGAGAAGGAGCGGGAGTTGGTCCTCTGCAAGATTTTCTACCAGACGAACACTAGGGCCAGGAGTAGTTTGGTATTGGTAGTTGTGCTACCTTGTCATCCGCAAGTTGGTATTGTTGTTAACGATCTTTTGGTATGAACTTGCATTTGCTTCCAACCATCATGCCGAGGGTCGACGTGGATATAAAGCTGAATCATTTGTTTCGAAACGAATTCTCAGGCACCTGATTTTTATTTGATGGGTAGCATAAGCACCCGCCGTTCGAATTCCTAGTTCTGCAGTTTTTCGAAACAAGTGCATGCACTTCTTATCACGATAAAAAAAATATCCGTGTTGTGTCCCAGTTATAAGTCTGTGCTTGCAGAATTCTCTCGTTTATTGAGCACATATATTGTTTTTTTAGGTCGAGCAAGTTTCAACTGGGCTGTAGACTGACCAGGGTTGGTTTTGTTTTTAACAGGCCCAGACCATGATGACAACGGGGCACAAAGATCCAGCAGGTATCTACTGGCCTCTGGCCCGCCAGCGTTAGTTATATTTTGTCTTACAACATCCGCAGGCAGTTTTGTTACTGAATCAAACACACAGCCCAGTTCTATTTTCCTCTTGAAACGCATGTCCTACATCCGTTTTCTACTCTCTACCTATAGTTTTACTAGTTCATATACACGTATCATTATATTGAAAACACATAAAATTCCCTTTTCATATTTACATCCTTATTTTTGTTGTTTTTTCCCACCCAGCGCTGATTTTTTTACCACTGGTTTTCCCTTAAACCAACTCAATTGTCCCACGTCTTATTTGCTTACAAAAACAAAATGATTTTTTTGGCAAATCAATAAGTTCTTAAAAAATTGTTTATCATTTCGGGATTACAACAGTTTGGACTCCACCGAAATATGCAAAATAAGGTTGAACTTTTTGACCGTGGTCCTGGGCAGAAAATGGGCTGTAATAAATTACTTAAGAATTAGCAAATGGGCTGCATATTATAAAAAATAGCAAATGGGCTGCAAATTGTAAAAAATAGCAAATGGGCTTTATGTTGTCTGCCACAGATTTGGAGGCTGACTTGTGGGCCTACTAAGTTCATGTGTACACAAGGTTTCTTAAAAAAGAAACTTAGTCAACAATCGACTCTACCAGCGTCAGACCGTTAGATGTCAATCTAACGGCAATCATACTTCTTCAGACTCTGATCTTCCTACCCCAGCCGCCCAAACCAGTGTCGTTGGAACCGCCTGCTCCCGCCTCCCGTGGCCGGCAGTGCTGCCGGGCAGGCCTCATGGCCCCATCATACTCGCATCCTTGGCCTGTCTATCCCTCTACTCACCCACACCTCCTGTTATTTTCCGGCAACGGCAGCCGAACCAGTCAACCCTCATACTCTCCACCGTGTGGGCAGCCACTCCCATGTCTTCATCGGCTCCCTGTCGTTCCCTTCATAGGCCTCATCGTCATCCACCGCCTTGGTGCTCTCGGTGCAGCGTGGGCAACGATGTCCATCCAATGGCCGTAGTGCTTCTTCATCCTCTTGTCTTCTTGCCCCAGCCGCCCAAAGCAGCGCCGGTCGTGCCGCATCCTCCTGCCTCCCGTGGTCAGCTGTGCTGCAGCGGAGGCCTCACTGTCCCCATACTACTCCCACCGCTGGCCAGACCATCCCTCCACTCACCCACTCCCCCTGTTATTCTGCGGCGACAGCAGCCTCACACCGCAGCCGAACCAGTGAACCCTCATACTCCTCTCCGCGTGGGCATCCACTGCCATGTCTTCCCCGGCTCCGCGTCGTCCCCTTCCTAGGCCTCGTCGTTGTCCACCGACCAGGTGCTCTCGACGCGGCGTGGTCAATGTGGTCAATGACCGACTTCCATCGGAATAGTACTGTACATGGAGAGGCTGACAGCTGGGTCCATGGCAGCCGCAAGGAAGTGCCTCCTTATTACGCGCAAAATAATTATTCCTCCACCTGACAGCAGGGACCCACCGGACGGGCCACCAGTATTTCGCGGAAAAAACGTTTCCCCCTGACTGCTGTGACCCACCGGACGGGCCATCGTATTTCGCGAAAAAATGTTTGCCCCTGACTGCTGGGACCCACCGGACGGACCCCCGTATTTCGCGAAAAAAACGTCCCCCCGCTGTCAGCTCGGACCCACCGGAAGTGCCTCCTTATTATGCATAGAAAAATTAATACTCCCCCTGCTTGCTGGGACCCACCATGGTGGGAGGCTGACTTGCTGCGGTGTGGTCAATGTGGTCAAGGAACGGCTTCCATCGGACGTGGACTGTACGTGGAGAGGCTGACAGCTGGGTCCATGGCCACAGCAAGGAAGTGCCTCGTTATTACACGCAAAATAATGATTCCTCCATCTGACATCTGGGACCCACCGGAAGGGCCTCTCTATTTAGCGAAAAAAACGTGCCCCCAGCTGACATGTCAGACCCACCAGCTATCTTCGCACGCAAGGAAGTGCCTCCTTATTACACACAAAAAAATGAATACTCCTCCTGCCAGCTGGAACCCAGCATAGTGGGAGGCTGACTTGTGGGCCTACCAAGTTGACGGGGATGGAGGGCTTTGTCAACTTAGTCAATATGAACGATTCTAGCTCCTGTTACCGTACGATGTTCATCCAACGGCTGTAGTGCTTCTTCAATGTCTGGTCTTCTTGCTCCAGCTGCCCAAACCAGTGCCGGTCGTGCCGCGTGCTCCTGCCTCCCGTGGCCGGCTGTTATGCCGTGGAGTCCTCACCGCCCCCTACTACTCCCACCACTGTCCAGGCCATCCCTCTACTCAACCACACCCCCTGTTATTCTGTGGCGACAGCAGCCTCACACCGCAGCCGAACCAGTGAATCCTCATACTCCTCTTCGTGTGGGCATCCACTGCTGCGTCTTCCTCGGCTCTGAGTCATCCCCTTCCTAGCCCTCGCCGTCGTCCACCGCTGTGGTGCTCTCGGCGCGGCGTGGTCAACGTGGTCAAGGAACGACTTCCATCGGACGTGGACTGTACGTGGAGAGGCTGACAGCTGGGTCCACGGGCGCTGCAAGGAAGTGCCTCCTTATTACGCGCAAAATAATGATTCCTCCACCTGACAGCGGGGACCCACCGAACGGGCCACCGTATTTCGCGAAAAAAATGATTCGCCCCCCTGACTACTGGGACCCACCAGCTACATCTTCGCACGCAAGGAAGTGCGTCCGGGCAAAAAAACGATTCGCCCCCTGACTGCTGGGACCCACCAGCTACATCTTCGCACGCAAGGAAGTGCCTGACAGTCGGGACCCACCTGGTCGAAGCGTACGTAGCGTTGTCATTCTGGTCGCGAATGTGTACTTACATACTGCTCGATGTAGAGGCGCGCACGTGTCGTAGATGTAGAAGCGCGCACGTGTCGTAGTAGAGGCGCGCACGTAGCATGTACACGTACGTATAACGGCGAGGGTGCAAGAAAGAAAATACGGCCACATACGAACATACGGGCAGGGTCTCTAACGCCTATCGCGCCTCCGTACATGGCTGGGTCAGAACGGAGAAACAACATCATCGTCGTGTTCATGGGGAGCCAACCGGCTGGGTCGGAACAGAATGCGTGGTCATGTTCATCGGGAGGGCTTGGACGGAACAGGCAATGGAAACATGGCCTGGCGTACCGCACAACGGAGGAAACGACCTTGTGTTCGACCGGCCATGTTCGAAACGGGGTCCTGTTGATCGGGAGGGGCCTGGCGTACTGCAAAATGGAGGAAACGGACCTCCTACGGTCGAAACGGGGGTCCTATTGATCGGGAGGGGTGTGGCGTACTGCAAAACGGACGAAACAGACT